>NC_141995.1:9214016-9246516 GCF_049901715.1 Pseudonaja textilis
TATTTTATTTTATTTTATTTTATTTTATTTTATTTTATTTTATTTTATTTTATTTTATTTTATTTTATTTTATTTTTTATTTTATTATTTCATTTTGTTTCGTTTTGTTTCATTTCCTCACAAAAAGGGATCACATGACCCCTGGACCTTGCAACCGTCATAACTATGAGGCAGTTGCCAAGCGACCAAATTTTGATCCTATAACCATGGGGATGATGCAACGGTTCTAAGTGTGAAAAAATGTGACAACCGAGGGCTGCCAGTGAGTTGTCCCATTCTGCCATTCTCTGGTTAAACAACTTCTTTGAAGGAGAACTCGTTTGCTTTCTCCTGGGATAGGTCGCTTCACTGTTGAACACCCGTTATCTTACCTTTAGAATTTTTTGGGTCTAGATGTCCAACTGAAATATGTTTCCTTTTAGTTTAAATCCACTTTTCCAGTTCTATCTTCTGGAACAACTCTGAACAATTCTATCCTGCGTAGTCCACATGACAGGTATTTGAAGAACAGGTCCATGCAAACTTGCGTTCTCCATGGGATACATATCCTTCAACCGTTCTTTAAAATTGTGTTGTTTTTTTTGTAGGTACTCGCCCTGTTAGTTGTTATCCTCTAAAGGACACACTTCAATTGGTTACCATCCTTCTTAAAAGGTAGTGCCCAAACTGGATGCAATGTTTAAGCACATGGAATTGAGAAGAACATTGACTTTTGCCACTGTATTTCTGCTAATGAGAATGTTGCTTAATTCTATAGCTCTCCAATATCGAATTCCCCAAACGTTAGTTCAACAAGGTGTGCAAAAGTTGCATACATTTTTCTCCCAGTACATTCTATAATGGAAGGATATTGGCACTATCAAGTTTCTTATGACAGTTTTTCACACTTATGACCATTGCAACATCCCTGCGGCCATGTGATTAAAATTCAGATGCTTAGCCACTTGAGAACTATGTGTATTGATACCGAATTCTAAATCTTTGGATTTTTCTCTCTTGAATTTTAACATCCATGAAGCCGAGAGAGCTTCATTTGAAGAGCTTGATAACATCTAGAAGATGCCTCTGCGGGGAAAGTCTCAAATTATCTTTCAAGTTGATCCATGAATGATCCAACACTTTGGATACTTAGTCTGGCCAAGCAAGATATAGAGCAGTGGTGGCTAATCTTTTTTGGGCTCCTGTGTCAAAAATTGTGTATGCGCTAGCACACACACACTTGTGTGCCAGCATCCAGAATGCAATGCCTGCCCCCCCCACCCCCTTATCTGCATTGTGCCTCACAGCTGATTTTTTAGCTGGTCTGAGGTCTTTTTCGGCCTCCCAGAGGCTTGGAAAAACCCTCTGCAAGGCTTTTCAGGCTGAATAATATGCCCGTTTCGTCACTTCCGGTATTAAGAAACTAAACAGGGAATTTAAGCAATGTTATTGCAGATTTCAGAAAGTTGGTGCCCTCATTCTCACTGAGAATCGAAGAAGGTGGGATCCCACCGTATTTTAACGACTCCAGGTTGTAAGAAGTTACCTTATTGCACAAAAATGTGCACCTCTTATTCATATTTGTGACTTTCTTTTATTTCAGAATTACATAATTGAAAACTATACATTTTCAGACAAACTATTGTCCAAACTCTTCTTAAAAACGATTCTTTGCTTTCAAGAAGCTTGTTTGCATCAGTCACATTTTGGATGTATGTATTGGAGAGATAGATATATTGATACAGATACATTGATACGGATATATAATATATCTATGAGCGTCCTATAGTATCACTTCAGTGCTTTTCACTAACTGTGCCACTGCTACTGCTACCTTTCATTTTACTCCATTAACGTTCGCTAATTTTTTCTTTGGCTATAAGGACTGAGATACTCATCTACCCATATCACCAACCATGGAGAATTTAGACCTTAAGGGAAATATATTCAAAGAGACCCCGTATGCCACTCCATCTGTTTCCACAATTGCTGGACACAGCTGCCCTACTTTCCCTTTTTGTTTTAACTTTGGGAAGCTGTTCCTGCACCTGTAAAATACATGAGAACAAATGTTAAAACGGGTGTCAACAAACGTTGAGTTCATAGTGTCGTGAGAGGGGTGTTTCAGCGTTTTTTTTTAAAAAAATTACAGTATTCACTAGATGTATTTGACGGATGATAGGTTTCCAAAATGGAAAAATCTATTAAAGTAATGCAATCCTTAACAAATTGTGAACCAAAATAGCAGACATCCTTATAGCTTCTTATTTACAAACCTTGTGTTTGTGTGTGTGTGTGTGTGTGTGTGTGTGTGTATGTGTGTGTGTGTGTGAGAGAGAGAAAGAGAGAGAGAGAGAGAGAGAGAGAGAGAGAGAGAGAGAGAGAAAGAAACAAAGAGAGATAGAGACAGACAGAGAGAGAGAGAGTCATAGAGAGACCGAGAGAAACAGAGACAGACAGACTGAAGATGAAACTCAAAGACTTTTACGACTTTCTGACCAGCAACATCAATGAGGAAACCAGATTCACTTAACAGCAAGCTTACTAACTTAGCAACTACAGAGATTCACTTAAACAATGGTGGCACGAAAGGTTGCAAAATGGGGCAAAGATCACTTAACAAATATCTCACTTAACGATGGAACTTTGGGGCTCTTTTGTATTTAAAACAAGCAGCTAGAGGACAGTGGGGAAGCTCTTGATCATTTGCTGGGTTGGGAAGTCATATCTATATATATTCCTTATTTCTAGCTTGCTTCTTCTCTGAAATAGCTTGATATCCAGTTCTCAACACCTCAAGAATAAAATGGAATGGAGTGGAGTAGGGTAGGGTAGGGTAGGGTAGGGTAGGGTAGGGTAGAGTAGAGTAGAGTAGAATAGAGTAGAACAGAATGGAGTGGAGTGGACTAGAATAGAATAGAGTAGAATAGAATTTTTTATTGGCCAAGGGTAAATGGACACACAAGGAATTTGTCTTTGGTGCATAAGATCTCAGTGTATGTTAAAAATACATTCATCAAGATTCATAAGTTATAACACTTAGTGATATAAGATACTAAATAAAACAATATAATCGTAAAGATACAAGCAACAAGGTTATAGTCATAAATAGAAGGACATAGGAAGGACGAGAAAAATAATAGTAATACAGTCTTAGTAAATAGGTTGACAGTGTTGTGGGAATTACTTGTTTAGCAGAGTGATGGCATGCAGGAAAAAAAAACTGTCCTTGTGTCTAGTTGTTCTGGTGTGCAGTGCTTTATAGCGTTGTTTTGAGGGAAGGAGTTGAAACAATTTGTGTCCAGGATGTAAGGGGTCTGTAAATATTTCACAGCCCTCTTTTTGACTCCTGCAGTATACAGGTCCTCGATGGAAGGCAGTTTGGTAGCAATTGATTTTCTACAGTTCTAATTACCCATTGAAGTCTGTGGTCTGTCTTGATTAATTGCAGAACCAAACCAGACCATTATAGAGGTGCAAATGACATACTCAATAATTCCACTCTAAAGACCACAGAATATTTTAAGTACATTCATTGACAATGTTACTCCCAGCATCTCAGTTCTGATGGTAGCTGGACACAATTCAGTGGAGCATGTTGTCCAGTGGTGGGATTCAAAATATTTTACTACCGGTTCTGTAGGCATGGCTTGGTGGGCGTGGTGTGGCTTGGTGGGCGTGGCAGGGGAAGGTTACTGTAAAATCCCCATTCCCTCCCCACTCCTGGGGGGAAGGATATACTGCAAAATCCCCATTGCCTTCCCACCCCACTAACCTGCTTTCCAGCTCCGTTCTCCCATGCAGGGCAACCAAAGAAGACCCAGCCAATCAGCTGGGACTCAGGAGGCAGAGAATAGATGGGGACAGGGACAGTCAGAGGTGGGATTTGCTGGTTCTCCAAACTACTCAAAATTTCCACTACGGGTTCTCCAGAACTGGTCAGAACCTGCTGAATACCAGCTGTGATGTTGTTGGGTTAGAAGACAGAGCAATACAAAATCTTAATCTGGGTTTTTTTTTTTAAAGTAAAAATTGCAGTTAGACTGAAACTAATGAAAATGGAGGGATTTTAAAGCAACAAATCTGTTTTAGATTATTTCAAGAGAAATGCGGTTGCCAAATTATGGGACGAATAAGTCTACTACTATTCGTTCTTCAGACGGTCAGATAAAGGCAGGATACGTCTGGCTCAGGGATTCTGGGAGTTGAAGCCCACACGTTGTAAAGGAGCTATAGTTGGCCACCCCTGCTCTGGGCAGACCTGGGAAACCTGGTTAACCTGGAGTAGAAGTCTCCAAACTTGGCCGGTTTAAGACTGGAGAATTCTGGGAGTTGAAGTCCACAAGTCTTAAAGTTGTCAAGTTTGGGGACCCCTGACCTAGAGAATATATGTAAGTGAGATGGTGGTAGATATGATAGCAATCTTAGAACTTGAAGGACATCACCCTAAAGCAGGGGTGTCCAACCTTGGCAATGTTAAGCCTGGAGGACTTCAACTCCCAGAATTCCCCAGCCAGCTTTGCTGGCTGGGGAATTCTGGGAGTTGAAGTCCTCCAGGCTTAACATTGCCAAGGTTGGACACCCCTGCACCTAAAACAAGGTCAAGAGCCCTTCTCAAACAGGCAAGAATGTTAAATGTGGAATAATGGCGTTGAGGAAGGCAGGTTCCAGCTGAATGTAAGAAAACCGACGTCTAAAAGATAAGAGCACTTCAACAGTGGAACCAATGACCCAGGAAGCAAAGATCTCCCCTTCACTGGATGTCTTCAGGCAGAGACTAGACAGCCATCTGTTGAAGCTGGTTTAATTTGGATCCCTCTGCTGAACAGGCGATTGGATATCTAAATGGTTCTTACAAGTCCATGTTAAGTCAGGGGTGGGTATTCAAGCAAGTTTAATGATCTTGAGAGTCAATGAGCCCCAAATCTCTCTCTCTCTCTCCCCCTCTTTCTTTCTCTTTCTCTCATTTTATCTCTCTCTCTCTCTCTTTCCCTCTTTCCCCCTCCCTCCCTCCCTTTCTCTCTCTCTCTTTCTGTCTCTCTCTCCCTTCCTCTCCCTCTTTCTCTTTCTCTCTCTCCCCCCTCTCTCCCCCCTCTCTCTTATACACAGAGAGAGAAACTTTCTCTATCTTTCCCAGCAAGCTTGCAGCTGACACGTCATCATGGCCAGGAATACATCCTCATTAACGAAGCTCATTTACTTTGGCACAACTTCCAGTGGTAATTTCCTAAGCTCAAGGATGTGAAAAAGATGGAGCGACGCCAATGCGGAATGGTCTTATTGCAACTGCTCAATGAAATGTCAGCTGCCCAACTAAATATAACCCAAAAGGAGGATTTATGCCTGGGAGATCCCTTGCTGCTGCTTCTTCTTCCTTCTTCCTTCTTCTCCTTTTTTATTGTGATGAAGGAAAGAGGCGTCTGTGTGTGTGCGCGTGTGTGTGCGTGTGCGTGTCAACCCAACCAGGAGCTCAACGGGCTGTAACTGTAATAAGTAATTCCAGCCTCTGCTTACCTTTACAAAATCTCAGTTATGCAGGAAAGACAATACAGTGATCAAAGAAATGATGAGCTTTTTAAACGGCATTAACCGTCATGACCTAGCAAAATGAAAGAAAATGGTTTAACAGAACTGTCAGATCCAATATAGCTAATAAAGGCGTGGATAAATGTTTATTACGTACCGGAGACAGATAATTTCTGTATAGAAATTGAGAATGACCTTTGCTGATAACTCTTATCTGCCTGATATCCTGAATAAGAGAGAAAGGTGGGGGGGAGGGAGAGAGAGAGAGAGAGAGAGGAGGGAGGGAGGGAGAAAGCAGAGGAGGGGAGGAGAAAGGGTTATGGTGGGGATTAGTATTTCTGAAACATAGAAGATGTTGAAGAGCAATTGCAATTCTGCAGCGGGTATGCTAGGGAAAAAGCTTAAAAATGATGGTTATTTTTAAAGTTCCAAATTCTGCAATGGGTCGTGCAAACGAAAGGGATTTGCCCGGGGCCCAAAACAATGGCCTCTTCCAAAGCCTTGACAACATGGAAAGAAAGAACAGCGTTCCAGCCAAGTTGGGAATAAGCTACTGTCAAAAGGATAATGAAGCTTGCTTTCATGGGAAAGATGCTGACTTAGTTAACGTATGCATGCCTGCCTGCTCAGCCTGCTGTCTGATTAGGTCTTTCTCCAACTTGAGACCCTTCCAGATGGGTGAATGTCAACGCTTAGAATTTTCAGCAGTGGCCATACAAGGGCTGGGGAGCCTTGGGGATTCGAGTCATAAGGTTGGGAGGGACCTCAGAGGTCTTCTAGTTTAGCAGGAGAGACCCATGACGGCGAACCTATGGCATGTGTGCCGGAAGTGGCATGCAAGCCGTCACCCCACCTCACTTCCACTGTGCATGCGCCTCCCGCCAGCCAGCTGATTTTCAGGTATTTGCCGTGCAAATAGGGGGGGGGCATGAGGAGTGCAGGGGGGCGCATTGCATGATAGGTGCAGGCACACGTACATGTTCTTGTGCACACATGTGCGCGCTTTCAGCACGCGGTGACAAAAAGGTTAGCCATCGCTGCCTTATACCAGGGGTGGGATTCTACAGGTTCTCACCTATTTTCTAGAACCGGTTGTTAACATTCTAAGCAGTTCGGAGAACCGGTTGTTAGAAGAAATGACTGGGCTAATCCTGTAAGGAAGGCAGGAAGGAAACATTCTGGTGTTGCTTACAGAAACTGCCTCTCCGTTAACTCTTATTACATTCTTGGCAGGACTAGACTTCCTGTCTCAGGAACTTCTCTGGAGTTTTTTCCCCCTCCTTTGCTGGTACTTTGCTTGTGTGGAGTGACCATTCAAAGTTACAATGGCACTGAAAAAAGTGACTTATGACCCTTTTTCACACTTACGACTGTTATAGCATCCCCACAGTCATGAGATGCCAGGTGGGGAGATACGTGCCTTGATGTGAGTGATATTGAGCCAATAACATGACCACCAAGCCATGTCCACCACCTAAGCCATGCCCACAGAACCGGTTGTTAAAAATTTTGAATCCCACCCCGGCCTTATACCTTATCCCAGTCTATTTTTGAAAAACCTCCAGTAATGGAGCACCTACAACTCTGGGTGGCAAGCTATTCCACTGATTAATAGTCCTCACTGTCCAGAAAATTTATCCTTATGAAAGTTGGATCTTTCTTTAACAAGCTTCTACCCATTACTTCTGGTCCTGCCTTCTGGTGCTTTGGAGAATGAGTCAATTGCCTCTTCTCTCGGATGGCTGTTCCAGTACTGGATATTTCCTCTAATCCTTCTCTTTGATGGGCTAGAAATACCTAGCTCCCCCAATTGTTCATCTTATGATTTAGTCTCAGACCCTCTATCGTCTTTGTTGCTCTTCTCTGCACACTTTCTAGGATCTCAGCATCTTTTTGGTATTGTGGTCAGCAGGACAGAATCCTTACATCTATAAGATAAGTTGTGGAAATTTGGGCTAATTCAGGCCTTCCTGCATTTCCTTGGTAAGCTCTTTGTATGGAAATGGCTATTTTCTCCTCCTCCTCCACCTCCTCCTCCTCCTCCTCCTCCTCCTCCTCTTCCTCCTCCTCCTCCTCCTCCTCCACCTCCTCATTTCAACACAAGAGCCCAACTATGCAATTGTTCCTTAATTCCCTGCAGACAAATGGCTGCCAGATTTTTATAGGTATGATCAGTGGTGGGATTGGAATTACTTAACAACTGGTTCTCTGGCTGGGTAGGCATGGCCAGTTGGTCATATGACTGGGTGGGTGATGTCATTCATCACACCCAGCCCCGTCTTCCAGCCGCTCACCTCATAGGCAGAGGTAGGATTCAGCCAGCTGAGACTAATCACAAAACTGGCTTGCCCCCGCCCATTTTTCAGCCTGTTTTTTGGCCCGTTTTCAGGCTAGTTTTGGGGGGCAGTTTTCAGGCCATTTTCAATAACGCCCCCCCAAAGTGTCTGAAAATGACCAAAAAACAAGTGGGGGCGGGGCCAGCCAGGGATGGGATTTGCCAGTTCACCAAACTGCGCAGAATCTTAACTACCGCTTCCCTCGAACCGGTGTGAACCAGCATCAGCCCAGCTCTGGGTATGATCCTGAAGACCAGTATAAGCTTTGGTTCATGCCATAACTAGAAGCCTAATCCAGCTTGAGGACATTCTTAGGAGGCTTTGGAAACAGCAGATGGGAACGTAAGTCCCAAGAAAAGAAGCGGAGAGTGAAGCCATATCAAATAGCTCTGCAAACAGGTATCGAGCAGGAGGAGAAGTTACCCAATTATCACTGGCAACTTCAGAGAAAGTCCCCGGTGAGCCTACTTGCCCATCTGTTGAAGTTTCGCCTTGTACTGGGACTTCTGCGCCTAGGGCTTTGTGCAAGGGAGGGATTTCTCTTTGTAAAGGAAGACCCTGGAAGGGAGAAGGAGTTTTTTGATGCGTGCAGTCCTGGGCATAAGCAGTTGAACACACTTCCATCCTTCAATTGTGTGTTAACTAAAAACCAGAGGTGGCTTTTAAACCCATAGCACCTTCTTTCATTTGCTTTAGACATCAGATGGACATTCAAAATGGCCATAGATCGGTGTAGCTAAGACTAGTAAATCCCGACTTTCAATGGGTTCCGATTTTTATTCCACTACCTGAAGAGTCCACTGATCAAGCACAGGATTATGTTAACGTGTGTTCTCTTCAACACGCAAAGTATTTATTTTACCATTAAGTTATGACCTCCTAAACTTTCTATGTAAGTAGCATATGCTTGATAATCAGAATTCCTCAAACATTTTCCAAATGGTTTCCCCTCCTCCTATGCAAGATTCAGTGTAGGCCAGAGTGTCAGCTTTGGAAGCCATATTAGGTGTCCAACCTTGGCAACTTGAAGACTTGTGGATCCCAACTCCCAGAATTTCCCAGCCAACATGGCTAGGAAATTCTGGGAGTTGAAGTCTCCAGGTCTTAAGGTTGCCAAGGTTGGACACCCCTGGTGTAGACTGTTTAATGTATTACTGGAAGGATCTATGTACATTTCTCCAAAGATCTCAGAAACCTGCTTTGTTGGCTTAAAGGGGATTATTTAAAGTGCCAAAGAAATTTAACTCTGGGCTTCAAACCCAGAATATTTTGTCAAAATCAAATTTATTTCAGCAAGGGAGATTCACTCTAATGCCTGGAAAGAAATGCGAAGATTCAATGAGGTATGAATAGCTGAAAGACGGGACAATTACCACCCTTCTGAAACAATATATTTGTAAAGTTAATTTTGCCCGAATGTGAACAATCTCCTTACACTTGACCCTTTTCTATTGCCTGTTCCATGCTTGAACTCTCCTTGAACTTTGGAGATCCATCTTGAGAGCTTGAGATGGCTGGTCTCTTTTGCATCTGGTTATTTTAGCTCCAATTTGCAGCCCTAAAACAGCAATTATCGTGATATACTGCCAAAGTCACCCAAAGTGGATTCGTCTCGGAATCAGCCCATCTCTGTATGGAAGTCATGAATGGAAGGACCATAGCCATGATTTTAAATGACTTGATTAATTCTGAAACAACATTTCAGAGTCCATTAAGTACAGCAGGTGTCGGGGGTCTTGCCTGTACTTCCACCCAGCATCAAATGGCTATTTCAGCCTCCTTTTAAAGAACCGATATTTATTGGCCTTTCTTTTCCATAGGGGTTTCTTCACTCTCTTCATTCAAGTTCACCAGCCTTTGGGGGTCAATACAGACAAAGCAACCTTTCTCTAAATCACATCGCTGAATTTATGTCGCCCAATTATAATTTGCTCCTTTGAAAATATCCAGCAAGGCCTGAGCCAGGAAGTGGAGCCATGTTGAGAATATCCTTCTTCATTAGCAAGATTTTTTTTTTTGTTAACTCAAACAAAAAAAGGAAGCGAACAATTTAGGCGGTTTCACACATGCAGGATTTCTCCGCATCCATTCGCAGTACCATTGACAGCTGGCTGCTAAATGTGTGAACAGCGTTGTGCCTTGAGATAATGTGAGGAGATGTGGAAAACCTGCCTATGATATTAGATCTCAGATGAATCTCCCAACCTGTCCACGATTATATAAATCTTGCAGTTATTAACGTGTACGAGTGAACTGAAGTTTTGGAGCTTTGAAGTGGTCATCTGTAGAAAGGATCTTAGAGAGATTATTTTCCAAAATTTTAATCAGAGAAGAATGGGAAGGTCAGGTCCCAAACCAAGAATAACATGTGGCAATTTTTCCAAGATGAGTTCTTTATGGTTTCACACCTAAAGACAGAATCTTGCCCGACTGAAGACACTACTATCTAAATCTACAATATACTCGGGAACTATTAGGGAGAGGCTGTCTTCATCCTCTTTTTCTCACACAATATATCTGGGCTGAGTTGCCTGTTACTCCTCTTGAATGCATCCTCTCTCTTCTGGGGTACAGGTAGTCCTTGATGTGTGACCTCAATTGAGCCCAACATTTCTGTTACTAGAGACATTTGTTGTGAGCTTTGTTCCATTTTGTAACTTTTTTTTGCCACAGTTGTTGAATCATTGCATTTGTTAAGTTAGTAACACAGTTGTTATGTGAATCTGGCTTCCCCATTGACTTTGCAAAACGTGATCACATGACCCCAAGAGAATGCAACCATCATAAATATGAACCAATTGCCAAGCATTTGAATTTTGATCACATGATCATGGGGATGAGCAACAGTAGTAAGAGGAAAAATGGTCATAAGTCATTTTTCTCAGTGCCATTGTAACTGTGAACAGACACTAAATGAACTGTTGTTACTTGAGGATTACCTCTCTTTCCCTCTCTCCCTCCCTTTAACTCCCTCTCCCCCCTCTCTCTTTGTATGTATGTGTATATACATATACATACATATACATATACATATGCACACACACATACTATCTTTATCATCCAGGGATGGGATTCAAATTTTTTAACAACTACTTCTATGGGCGTGGCTTAGTTGGTGGACGTGGCTTGGTGGTCAGGTTATTGGCTGGGTGTGGCCAATTCAATATCACTCACATTGAGGCATGTATCTCCTCACCTGGCCTCTCATGACTGTGGGGATGCTGCAACAGTCGTAAGTGTGAAAAATGGTCATAAGTCACTTTTTTCAGTGCCATTGTAACTTTGAATGGTCACTCCACACAAGCAAAGTACCCGCAAAGGAGGAGAAAAAACTCCAGAGAAGTTCCTGAGACAGGAAGTCTAGTCCTGCCAAGAATGCAATAAGGGTTAACGGAGAGGCAGTTTCTGTAAGCAACACCAGAATGTTTCCTTCCTGCCTTCCTTACAGGATTAGGCCAGTAATTTTTTCTAACAACCGGTTCTCTGAACTGCTTAGATTGTTAACAACCAGTTCTAGCGAATAGGTGCGAACCTGTAGAATCCCACCCCTGCTATTATCTATCTATCTATCTATCTATCTATCTATCTATCTATCTATCTATCTATCTATCTATCTATCTATCTCTATCTGTCATGCCCCTGGTGGAGACTGACTCTGAGGGAGAGGAGAAACAGTTGACAGGGAGTGGAAGTGTGGCTCCAGAGGTTGTGGAGGAGGCTGGGGAAGAGCAGAGGCCAGCTGAGCAGTCAGGGGAGGACCCTGGCCCATCTCTTATCCATCCTAGGGCATGCAGGGAGGAGAGGATAAGGGAGAGATATGGTCTCCTCAGGAGGAGAGGACCTTGATCCTCTTCATGGGATACAGGTGTGACAACTGCCTAAGAGTTTGGACCTGCGTACTGGCAAACACTGGAAACAAAGCGTGTTTTATTTTGGTCTGAAGTTATCTTGGTTGGCGCCTTTCCAACTGTGGCTTGTTATCTCCTTGAATTTGGTAAATACCTTCTCTTGTTCCATTGTGGAAGTTTCGTCATTGTAGTTTGTTTATTTATTTTTTATTTCACCTCTATCTGTTCATTAAGTTCTGTTTGCTTTCTTTTGAAGATTATTTTTGAGTACGTTTTATCTCCAGCTGAATATTATTGAACTGTGGGGCCAAGTTGGAGGCATTAAAAGACATTTATTTACGTTTTGGATTTTAGTTACATTTGTGTTACACTCTGGGTCATCACAGTGACACTTCCAGCATGCATGCCATAGTTTCGCCATGACCGCCCTATATCGTTTCAGACAAATGACTGTCCAGTCTCTTCTTGAAAGCCTCCAGTGATGGAACCCCCACAACCGCTTGAAAGCAAGCCATTCCCCTGGTTGATTGTTCTCACTGTTAGTGAGAACAAGAGAGCAGTACATGCAGCTCCTAAATGGAAATCAGGATATGATTACTGTAGCCAACCAAACAAATACAAATTGGAAATCTGCACAGAGCATAGGGTAATTCCATTTTTATGGTTCTGTGTATGTGTTTATCTTTTGCTCTCTAAAAATGTCATACGTTTTTGGGTTGCCAGCAGCCGTCTTTTGTTGGAGCAATGCTTTAGCAGATGAACATCCTGCCTGTTAAAAGTGGCAGAGAAGCTCTCAAAAGTATCCCAAATTCCAGATAGCAATTTGGATGTTGCTAGCTGACAATTTACAAAAAAACAACAACCATGCAGGTGAACTGTGGTGTTTTGGTCATCAAGGACATCTTGGAGAAGAAATAATGAGAACCCAATGGTGCTCTGCATGATCACTGGGGATGAGTGATGAATGATCATCATTCTCCGTTGATTACCTGATCAGTTCCCTCAATGTTTGTCTCTCTTTAGAGATGAAATTCCAGGCAACGTAAAGTGCCAGGTTGCCCATCAGATAGCTTGAAAAAGAAGGAAGGAGAAGGAAATGGAAAAGGAGATGGAGACAGAGAAGGAGACCAGAAGGAGATGGAGACCGAGGTAGAAAAGGGGAAGGAAAGAGAAAGAGAAGTAGAAAAAGGAGGAGAAAGAGAAGGAGAAAGAAAGAGAAAGAGGAATCAAAGAAGGAGAAAGAGAAGGGGAAAGAAAAAGGAGGAGACAGAGAAGGAGAACCAATAGCATCTCAGGATCTTCCTTTGCTAAACAAATAGCTTCTAGCATGCAGACTCCAGCAGACGGTCAATATTTGATAGAATAGCCAAAGCGTTATTTTTTGTTATTTATATCCTTTTCTCAGGATTGTCAATTCTCCCTGATGGAGAGGAAAATGACATTTAGAGGGATTTTAGGTGACAAACACTCTGTTTAATGAAGCTTGGAGTTATGACCAGGAAGTTCAAAGTACCGTTATTATCTGCATGAGCAGTGAAATGCTGAGGGTCTCGAGATGCAGAAAGACATTTCTGCCATAAATGGGCACATTGATCATTCCTAATATCACACCGAAAGGTCAGTTTGTCTCTCTCTGTGTGGTATGTGGTATGTGTGGGTGTGTGTGTGTGTGTGTGTGTGTGTGTGTGTGTGTATGTCTGCATATGCGTGGTGGGGATGAGAATGTTTGCCTCCTTGAGTTATTTGTGAAAATAAAAAAGGCAGGATACAAATAAATAAGAGAGCCAGTTTGGTCTAGTGGTTACAGCACCAGGCTAGAAAACAAGAGGCTGTGAGTTCTAATCTCACCTTAGCCACGAAAGCCAGCTGAATGAGTTTGGGCCACTCACCAGGAGACTGGGAGTTCTAGTTCTTCCTTAGCCATGAAAGCCAGCTGAGTGAATTTGGGTCACTCACTATCTTTCAGCTCAACTCACCTTACAGGGTTGTTGTTGTGGAGAAAATAAGAGGAAGGTGTGTGTTAAATATGTTTGCTGCCTTGAGTTATTTGCAAAAATAATAGGCAGAATATACATCAATCAATCAATGAATGAATACAGAAATAATTTTATTTAAAAGGACAGGGAGGGCATCTTTATTTAAAAAGTCATCTCCAAGGACAGGGCATGACATCCCAGCCATAATGGGAATCAGGCAACAATATTTAGAATACTAAACGGGCATACTCGAGCACAGGTCAAAGTACATTTCACAAAGAGCAGGCATCTGAATCAAAAAGCCCCAAAGAATGTATAAAATCTCACATCTCAACCCCATTTTGTCAGCCACCCCAGAAACATGCTGCTGTCACTGAGGTTTCTGGCTACCAAATAAACAGAGGCCTTCTTTCCTGCAGCCTGCCTCCATTTTATTTCCAGGGTCTGTCTCCTGGCTTGGAATTGGGCTGAATTTTTCTTCCAACACCTATCTTTAAATTTCACAAACACATCTTATGTAGAGTGAATTGGAGCAGAATAATACTTCGGTTTTTGCCAGTCCAATGATTCCTTCGGTGCGGAACCCTGTCTTCAAACAATAACAGTAACGCCCGTATGTATCGCCATTTTATATTCTGAATATATATTGAGGCAAGCTGGGTTGGAAGAAGATGAACATGGTTTTAAAATTGGAAGAAGAAACATCAATAAATCGTGCTATAGTGATTACACTACTCCGGAAGCTCAAAATGCAAGTGATTTGCAAGCTCTAATAATAAGAGTCAAGGAGCACAGTGAAAAAAACGTGACTAAATTAAAAGAATATCAAATTAATGACCACAGATATAGCAACCAACATTAGAGCTGGCAATTAAGATATTGAACAGCTTCTTTTTAGATTCATCTATCAGTGAAGGAACCAGTAGTGTCTAATCTAGCATAATGCCCTCTGGCTTTGATCTTCCAAGGAGAAATAGAAATAGGAATAAGAATACAGTCGAGGAGAGGAGAGTAAAATAGAATAGAATAGGAATACAGAATAGAATAGGAATACAGAATAGAATAGAATAGAATAGAATA
Source organism: Pseudonaja textilis (assembly GCF_049901715.1). Lineage (NCBI taxonomy): Eukaryota > Metazoa > Chordata > Lepidosauria > Squamata > Elapidae > Pseudonaja > Pseudonaja textilis. The sequence goes on from NC_141995.1 coordinate 9,228,762, forward strand.
GAATAGAATAGAATAGAATAGAACAGAACAGAACAGAACAGAATAGAATAGAATAGAATAGAATAGAATCAGAGCAGAACAGAACAGGAGTGGAATGGAATGGAATGGAATGGAATGGAATGGAGAAGAGAAGAGAAGAGAAGAGAAGAGAAGAGAAGAGAAGAGAAGAGAAGAGAAGAGAATGGATCAAACCAGACCAGACCAGACCAGACCAGAAAAGAACAGAACCAGAATGGAGCAGAGCGGAACGGAACAGAACAGAACAGAACAGAACAGAATAGATTAGAATTCTTTATTGGCCAAATTTGATTGGACACACAAGGAATTTGTATCCGGTGCATAAGCTCTCAGCGTACAGACATAAAACAATAAAATGATAGGTTAAATCATAGTTACAATCATTAATCATAAGATACAAACAAGAAATGATAAATCATAACATACCAATAGGAGAAGGTAGTAGAAAAGAGGAGAAGATGAGAATAGCAATACTATTATTAAGAGTAAATTTCTGAAGTCTAAAGACAGTGCTGTAGGAATTGCCTGTTCAGCAGAGTGATGGCGTGGGGGAAAAAGTCTTTGAGTCTAATTGTTTTGGCATTCAACGCCCTATAGCACTGTGCTGAGGAAAGGAGTTGAAACAGGTTATGTCCAGGATGTGAGGGGTCCATCGTTATTTTCACAGCCCTCTTTCTGGTTCATGCATTGTACAGGTCCTCAATGGAAGGCAGGCTGCTTGAAATTGCTTCTGCCTCATCTCGAAGTCTTAACTATCTGTTGAAGCCTGTTCTTGTCCTGTTTGGTTGCTGTGCCAAACCAGACAGGAACAAATGACAAGCTCAAATCATTCTTCCGTAGCCCGGGTGTCAAACTCCCACCATCATGTTGCTGTCATGTGACGTATTGCGATGGGTTTTTTTCTCTTCGCGGAGCTGGGTGGCTGTGATCTGAGTGTAATACATCCGGCCCGCGGGCTGCCATTTTGACACCCCTGTTCCAGTGGTGGTATTCAATTTTTTTTACTACCTGTTCTGTGGCCGTGGCTTGGTGGGCGTGGCTTGGTGGATGTGGCAAGGGAAGGATACTGCAAAATCCCCATTCTCTCCCCACCCCACTAACCTGCTTTCCAGCTCCCTTCTCCTATGCAGGGCAACAAAATAAGACCCAGCTGATCATCTGGGACTCGGGAGGCAGAGAATAGATGGGCAGGGCCAGTCAGAGGTGGTATTTGCCAGCTCTCCGAACTACTCAAAATTTCCGCTACCGGTTCTCCAGAACTGGGTCAGAACTGGCTGAATACCACCTCTGCCCTGCTCTGTCGAACTGTATCAGCTCAACTGAATCCAACCCAACAATGACAGGTTCCCCACATTGGAAACACAAATGGAGGCTGGTTGATAATCCTGACTGTAACTGTGGGAACGTCCCACAAACCTTACCTCACAATGCAAGGGAATGGTCCCTCAGAAGGCTGCCCGGATCCGTGCGTGGAGCACATATTTGTCAAGGGCACTGATATCCAATGTTTAAACAATCTAGATATCCGGCCATAGGTTTAGCCACTCTAGTAACTGTTCGTGCATTATTCAATTTTATTTGTACTTTGATTCATCCGGCGTATTGCAAATGTTTAAAAAAACAATTCATAATTCAAAACACCATCAGGGCGTTTTATATTTTGATACATATTTTGTATGCTGTTTTTGTGGACGTGATGCATTCATGCTGTATAGTCTGTTATGCCGTGTGAAATAAATAAAGGAACCAGCAGTCAGGAAATATGGTTTTGGCAGAGGAGCAGTGAGGGCTTTAGAAAAGACATTCAGATCTGTAAGTACAAAGATCAGGATCATCAAGGCATTAATTTTTTCCCCCCTCGATGGTAGTTAATGTTGCATTTCAAAGAAACAAATTAGGAAAGAGCATCGGGGCTTTTGAGCTTTGTGGTTGAAGAAGTTTCCTGAGAAGAGTCAGTAGAGATTCTCCGTCATCCAGGTCATGGTTGTCCCAAATGTGTTTTTTTTTTTTCAAGAGGCAACTGGACTTTCTGGTTTTTTTCTATTGAAGATGTTTCGCTTCTCATCCAAGGAGCTTCTTCATTTCTTCCATTCCCCGCCATCCTGTCAGAGCTGAAGAAACTTCTTGGATGAGAAGCGAAATGTCTTCAAAAGAAAAAACAAGAAAGTCCAGTTGCCTCTTGAAAATGTTTCCCGAGAATACTATGGATACAGCACAAGAAATAGCACTTAGACTTATAGACCGTCCCATATTTTTTGCCATCGAAATTCTTATGGTCTTTCTTCCCTCTTTATGATCCAATCCAACTTTTCATCCGATGCCTATTCAGGCCTCCTGGAAAACAAGCTGCCACTTGTGATTTTGCAAGAGCAAAAAGCGAAGAAGAATGCTTAGACATTCCGTTCCACTTGTCTTTTAAGTGTTGCCAGAACTGTGTGCTGCCTCCCAAGAAAGAATTCTGCTTGAAAATGATAAAATATGCAAACCTTTGTTTTGAAAAGTTAACTTCTTTCCCCCCAAAACCTACAATTGGCTGCTGATCTTTCCATGGTTGTTGATGGCTTCCTTTCTTCCTCCCTCCCTCCCTTCTTCTTTCTCTTCCCTCCCACCCTTCCCTCCCACCTTTACCCCTTCACCCCTCCTTCCTTCCTTCCTTCCTTCTCTCCCTCTCTCTCTCCCTCCTTCCTTTACCCCTTCATCCCTCCTTCTTTCTTTCCTTCCTTTCTTCCTTTCTTCCCTCCCGCTCCCCCTCTCCTTTACCCCTTCAATTCATCCTTCCTTCTCTCCCACCCTCCCTCCCTCCTTTACCCCTTCACCCCTTCCTTCCGTCCTTCTCCCCACCCTTCTCCTTCCTTCCTTCCTTCCTTCCTTCCTTTCCTTCCTTCCTTCCTTCCTTCCTTCCTTCCTTCCTTCCTTCCCTCCCTCCCTCCTCCTCCTTTACCCCTTCACCCTTCCTTCCTTCCTTCCTTCTTCCTTCCTTCCTTCCTTCCTTCCTTCCTTCCTTCCTTCCTTCCTTCCTTCCTTCCTTCCTTCCTTCCTTCCTTCCTTCCTTCCTTCCCTTTACCCCTTCACCCCTCCTTTCTTTCCTTCCTTTCTTCCTTTCTTCCTTTCCTTTACCCCTTCAATTCATCCTTCCTTCTCTCCCACCCTCCCTCCCTCCTTTACCCCTTCACCCCTTCCTTCCGTCCTTCTCCCCCACCCTTCTCCTTCCTTCCTTCCTTCCTTCCTTCCTTCCTTCCTTCCTTCCTTCCTTCCTTCCTTCCTTCCTTCCTTCCTTCCTTCCTTCCTTCCTTCCTTCCTTCCTTCCTTCCTTCCTTCCTTCTGTCCCTCCCTCCTTCCCCCATTTCTGAGGCCACACAAATTAACTGGAACTACCTACACCCAGGGGGAAAGTGCTAAGAGAAAGAAATAGGGGACGACCTTTTCAGCCAATGGCTACTTTTCAAATGGGAAGTTCAGTGAGGAAAAACTTAAGAAAAAAGCCATTATAAACTTTGCCACTGAAATAGCCCCCCCCCCCATTGATAATTCAAATTTAATGTGAAGAAACCTACCTGTTATTATTGCTAGAGCAATGAGAGAATGCCAGATTTTAGTAAAACTGATTGCTTTCATACTGAAGAAAGGTAGCATCTTGGACTGCTGGTTTAATGAAAAGATGGGGTTTACTAGCATTAGTAAGCTCTTTTTAAATAACAGTTTCATTTTAGTGCACTTGGAGATACAAAACGACTCCTGCTTTTTATACAGTTTATCAGCAATCCCTGTTGTAACCATTCTTGGTTGAATTTCCTCCTCCCTTCCAATGACAGAAAATTCAAAATCACTTTTTTTATTTTTAGAATTGGCTTTTTTCCCCATTCAAGCAGCACCCCCCCCCAAAAGAACAGGCAACAAAATGACCCCTTTTGCGTAAGCAGTTGTCCTACTTCATCTACACATTTCTAGTCAGTCAAAGAAAATATTATCCATTAGGATTCTCTTCACCACGGGGCCACAAAACGCTGCAGGAACGAAAACACAGTTGTCCTTCAAGGGCTGTGTACCTTTCCGAACTCTGTGAAGCAATTCCCCAAACTTTTTAAAAGTACAACAAGCACCTACTAATAAATATAGCACTGTCAAAAACACTGAGTTGGGAAAAGGTGTTCATTGCAAAATTTATTAAGAGCAACGCGTGCCAAAAGAAAATGCATTTTGTGCGGAGGTGCGAAGCGATGAAGAGATGTTAAGACTCCGGAAAGAGTGCAGAGAAGAGCAACAAGAATGATGACGAGGTTGGACTATAGTAAAGAAAGAACATATTTAATTATACATGTATTAACAGCAGCTAGAATTGTATTTTCTCAGAATTGGAAAAGCGATAAGATACCGACAGAGGGGAAAATAATTGAGAAAATATTTGAATGTGCAGAAATGAATAGGTTAAGATTAATGATCAAAGAAAAAGGAGGAACAGAATATTATATGGTATGAGATTTATTTTATCAATGGTTGGAAAATAAAACAAATTCAAATGGACTAGATGAATATACAAAGGACTAAGATAAGATTGTTAAAAAAATTAGATGTATTAAATAATAGAAATATAAGAAAATGTGATTACTGTTACATGGATAAGAAAAGTATTAAATATAATTGTAAGCACAAGATATATGTACCCAGTTGACCCATGGTTGAAATGAAATTGAATTATTGTAATTAATATATGGATCTTTGGTTCTTTGGATGCGGGAGAAAACCCGAAGAACCAAAGATCCACATACAAATCCACGAGAACCTCAGAAAACACACACACACACACATATATATATATATATGTGTGTGTGTGTGTGTGTGTATGTACATACATACACACACACACACACATATATAGTTTTCTTAAGTTTTCGTGGGTACTTACATGTATGGCATTCAGCTTTGTTCGGGTATTTTCCCACGTCATTGTAGTTGTGCTTTATATATATATTTAAAAAGAATGATGAAGAGGTTGCAGGCTAAAACATATAAAGAACTGTTGCAGGAATAGGGTGTGTCCAAGGGTGGAATTCTACCTGGTTGGTAGTTCCGGTGATCATTTGGCCCTGCTCCCCTGCCCTAGCCCTTTTCCTGTGATTTATTTCCTTGTTTTTGAGCACAGCTGATTCGTGCAGCAGAGCGGTTTTGCCGCGCCTCAGCTGTTCTATTCACCAGGGATGCAGCAGAAGGTAAGTATTATAGCTAAAAATGGTCTTTTTTTAAAATGCTGTGGCTTGGTGGGCGTAGCAGGGGAAGGATACTGTAAAATCTCCATTCCCACCCCACCTCACTAACCTGCTTTCCAGCTCCGTTCTCCTATGCAGGGCAACCAAAGAAGACCCAGCCAATCAGCTGACACTCGGGAGGCAGAAAAGAGATGGGGTTGGCTCTGCATTTGAGAGAACCCTTTGAGGGAGGGGTGCAGAATAGCCCTTCTCTGCCTGAGGCTGTAGAGACCTGGCACCAATCAAAACACTGTTGCAACTGATCAACACTGACAAGGTAAGCCATTAGTTCTAAATGCTGTTGCTGTGATGACCCGGGGCATGGCACAAAGGCAACACAGTCAGATAAACAACAAGAGTCCCTTTATTATCTCCAACTTTGCCCCCAATGTCCAGGTTACCTTTGTGCTGGAGAAAAACTCTCCCAGGAACAGCCTTTGGCTTCAGAGAATTCAGTCCAAAACAAGGTATACACAAACTGTAACTTAAAATCCAAACAAACCATACTGAAGCAATTAGTTTGGCAGGGCAGGAGCAGGAATTTCAAACTTGAAAAGACAGCAAAACTCACACAGTCGGGAAGACGCCAAGAACACAGATAAGCCACGATGATACAAGATAAAGTCACGTTTGTTCCCAACAGCTTGCTTTACGCAGCTTGCCTTTTTATACACTGTGTTCTCAGCTGCAGCTGATGAAGGGAATCAGGGCCTTTTCCTCCCCCGTAAGCCATGCAACCTATGTTGCTCTCTTCTCCATTCCTTCCTGCGTGTCCTAGGATGATGAGGGGGTGGGCCTGAGTCTTCCTCCGAATTCCCTCTCCCTTGTTCTTCCTCTCCTGCTCTGCCCAGTAGGACTTTGCTCTTCCCCAGTTTCTTCCACAGCCAAGGGAGCTACACTCCCACTCCCTGTCAGCTTCCTCCTCGGAGTCAGATTCTGACAGTGGCATGACACTTGCTATGGTGCTAATAATGTGATTTTGTGTGTCGATCAGTCCTGGTATGGTTGCTATTTATCCAATATTTACCCATGGAACTCTTTCTCTCATAGCTCAGAACATTCAGAGCAATCCAACAGCTTCTTAATTCCATCTAAAGTGAAAAGTACACATTGGAACCAAACAATCAAGGGATGGGAAAAACGTGCAATTAACGAGTAAGCAAAACACACCCCTGAGTAACAGTAGGCAGCTAGGAGGAAGACCTGCAGCCACTAATGAGGGCTACCATACCAGGAAAAGTCTGGCTAATCAGTAGAGGGCAGCCAAGGTTAGATTCCTCCCCGCCCCCGTATAGTTTAGTTTGCCAATGAGCTGTCATCTGGATTTTAGCATTCCAGATCTGGTAGTCTTAAAATAGACGTATCCATCCTTCATTTAAAATGACATAAGGGTTACGCTTGGGTAGCGTGCTGTACATTGATGGTTTCTTTAAAAACAGATGGGCGAAAGTAATCAATGCTCTTCGAGGAGAACTTTGCCAAGACAATTGTACATCCCGCACGCATTAAACAAACGGAATCTGCTTGCGTAAGCTGTGTTACACAATGGACTTGACTTTGTTTTATAGTCTTGTTAGTTTGCATTTCACCAAGGAAGCCTGAAGTAGTTCCCTTCCTTTCCACTAGGGGGCTACATGGATCATTCCCATGGCGTTCTTCCCTTCAAGGGATGGGAAAATAGAAGTGCAAGAGAAACTTTTTATCAGCTACAGAATAGAAAACATAGCAGAAGCTGCAACGTTAAGACTACTTGCCTGTGAATAAGTTCCTTCTCACTTAAGTGGACAGGGCTGGAATTGCAGAGAGCTCGAAGAAACATTCCCCCGACCTGGCAACCATTTTTTTTCAGTGTTTCCAAAATTATAGATAAGAGACAGTTGCTTTTTAAAACTTAGTTTCGGAATTAGAGCAGGGATGGACAACTTTGAGACCTGCGGACTTCAATTCCCAGAATTCCTGAGCCATCATGGCACCAACTCGATCAATTAATGCATGTACTTATTGGAAGAACTGACAAGATGGAAGCTTAGCTAGGAACCAATAAATCCAGAGGCTTCTTCATAGCAGCAACAATTCCCCATCCCCACCCCTGAAAACTTATTTTTATAAGCATGCCTTCCCTCTTTGATTATAACTCGATGACTTATCTAGGTTGGAAGGGGGACATGTTCTACTTTGTCATAATTTTTTGTTTCATCTGATGTTTCCTCATTCCTTATTAGTGATGGTGTCACACCAGGCACTGTTGGAAGAAATATCCATCTGGGTTCAGTCCCAAGTGGGGAGAAAGACACTGGAAACATGGAGGGTGATTGGAAAGATGGTTTATTGATGGACAGGATCACATGGGTTTTAGGTCACATGGGTTTAGCTGAACACGTGGAGTGGAGAGAGAGGATTATTTATACCCTCTCTTGGGCCTTGGCCTTGAGCTTTCTGTTCCTGTGGCAAGGACATATATCCTATTGATTGCTGTCAGACTCCCATGGAGCCATATAGGGGTCATGGCTTACTTTGTAGTTTTTCTGGGTCAAGCTTGGTTGAAACTTGGGCTGATGCAATGCAGCTCCTATTGTGGATGAATGGCTTTGCCTTGAAGGATAATCCTATCGCCCTGGAGCTGAAGGTCGTTTGTCTTGTAGATAGGCTGGCACCAAAATATCTGCTGAGGGGCAAGGAGCTGGGGCTGAGTTTCTGTCTCCCTTAAGAATTCTCTTTCTCTTTTATGGGAAATATTCTACCTTTTTAATATTTCCTAGAATATTTCATTCTTCTAGGAGAAGGGTAGGTGCTAACTTTCCACAGCACTATGCAGATATAATTTCAGCAATTCAAAGTGGTACAATACCACTTTGCTGCTATTTCTTTGAACAATTCAGCTAAATTCCAAACTCGCCTCTACACCGCTTATACGAATCTGCAAAATAAAAGCCAGCAACAATATTAAAAACACAAGCATAATGCAATGACGTTCTATTCAAGTGATAGCTGTGCAGTCACCCCAAATCAAAAGCACGTGTCAGTATCTTACCTATCCTTTGGAGTTTTGTAGTTCAAATAAGGTACTCATTATTTATCTGTTTGTTTAACATGCACAGAAGTGTTTTTATGGTTTATATGAAAAAACAGATTGAGTTACCTTGGGTGCACTTGAGTGTTTTTTTAGAGACTGTTAAAATTATTTTCATCTTTTATTTTTTTGCGGTGGTAAGGGAGGAGAGAGAGACAGAGGGAGGGAGAAAGAAAGAGACAGAAGGAGAGAGAGAATGAGATGAAGGGAGAGAGGGAGGGAGGGAGAAAGAGAGAGAGGGAAGAAGAAAGAAAGAGAGAGATGGAAGGAAAGAGAGAGTGAGATGAGGGGAGAGAGGGAGGGAAAGAGAGAGAGAGGGAAGGAGAAGAAAGAGAGAGATGGAAGGAGAGAATGAGATGGAGTGAGTGAGACAGAGAGGGGAGGGAGGGAGAAAGAGAGAGAGGGAGGGAGAAAGAAAGAAAGAAAGAAAGAGAGAGATGGAAGGAGAGAGAGTGAGATGGAGGGAGAGAGGGAGAGAGGGAGAAAGAGAGAGAGAGGGAAGAAGAAAGAAAGAGAGAGATGGAAGGAAAGAGAGAGTGAGATGAGAGGAGAGAGGGGAGGAAAGAGAGAGAGAGGGAAGGAGAAAGAAAGAGAGAGATGGAAGGAGAGAATGAGATGGAGTGAGTGAGACAGAGAGGGGGAGGGAGGGAGAAAGAGAGAGAGGGAGGCAGAGAGAAAGAAAGAAAGAGAGAGATGGAAGGAGAGAGAGTTAGAGGGAGGGAGAGAGAGAGAGAGAGAGAGAGAGAGAAAGAGAGAGAGAATATGACACTGGACAAGTATTAAAGCAAGATGAAAGCACATATGATTTTAACATTTCTTATCCTGGGAATATATGAGTTGAGAGCCTTTAAGATTCAACCCTTGTTCTTCCACTGGCCACAGAGAGCTGAGCTATGGGAATTCAAAAGCCCAGCTCAAATCTCTCAATCTGGACAGATCCAATTAGTGTCAGGTTGGTGGAGATAAGCGTGTTGCATGTATGCACATAGAAAGCATCCGGCCTTGCGAAGGAGCGTGAGCTTTCCCTCCAAGTGGGCTGGTTGTCAGATTGTGGAGCAGGAGATTTTACAGGGGAAAAAAAACAAAAACCAAGTCCTCAGGAATGGGGCCAGTGGAAACGCTGCTTCCCTGGGTCCGCACTAACCCTCTGGCACTGTTGCCAGCTGTGCAGAATAACCAACCGCACAAGTTCTCTCATGATGACACTCGCGCACTTGAGGTAAACAAAACGGAAAGGTTGGTGAGCGTCGTTTCAGCAAAATAACAAAGAAGAAACCAAGTGGAATCTGGCTAGCAGGCCCTGTGTCAACTCATAAAACATTCCTGTGCCTGTTTTAGGAGTTGCCATTAAAAAAAAAAGCGGTGGGGGGAGGAAATCTGGAAGAACAGCAGTTTGAAAGCGAAAGTACATTCCAACTCTTATCTTTATAAGATTGTAACTAAGATACCAGAGCTTTTGCCCACGGATATATTTAATTGGAGTCTCTGGGTGTTACCATAAAAGAGGACCTGACTTGGGGTCCCCACATTGCAGCCCTGGTCAAAAGGGCCCAGCAGAGATTATACTGCCTGAGACTCCTCCGAAGAAAGCAACTGAATGAAAAACTGCTGGTGACCTTCTACTGCTGCATTATAGAGAGCATTTTAACTTACTGCACCTTTGCCAATTGCACAGGTGCAGATAGGAAAGCACTCCAGAGGGTTAACATCATTGCCCAGAAGATCATGGGTTGCCCTCTTCCCTCTTTGGAAGAGCTTTATAGCTCCTGCTGCCTTAAGAAAGTTCAAAACATTTTCAAAGATCCATCTCATCCTGGGCACCCTTTTTTTGAACTATTACCATCTGGCAGACGGTACAGGGTAATAGAAACAAGGACAAATAGGCTGAAAAACCGCTTCTATCCCAGGGCAGTAGCTCTTTTGAATTCTGCTGTATAGTGCTGTGTTGGTGTGGTGTCGGAAGTTTTCGGTTCATTGTGTGGAGGGTGAAGGATGTGTGTTTATGTTTATTTTCATGGTCATGATGTGCACTGAAGATGGTGCTTGATTTCATTGTACGAGGTGCAATGACAATAAACTAAACTAAACTAAACTAAACATGAATGATGACACCCAGCCTGTGAATGTGCTCAATTGGAGAATCTGGTTTATGAGACACCCAGGGGAGAGTGGGGAAACCAGTGTGTGTAAATTACGTACGCCAGGGTTGGCTTCATACAGGGCAGTGCCAGTAGGTTGCCTCTAATGAATCCTTTGAAGCTTTTTGAAGTTTGGCTCGAGAATCATGATTTAATTAGAGTGATTGCTGAATCCTGACACCCTGTTTCTACCAGGAGAATGAACTTTTGAGGTCTGTCTGTCAATGAAGACTCAATCATCCAGGCTAAAAAGCAATAGCAATAGCACTTAAGACTTATATACTGCTTCACAGTGCTTCGCAGCCCTTCTCTAAGCGGTTTACAGAATCAGCCTGTTGCCCTCAACAATCTGGGTCCTCATTTTATAGACCTCGGAAGTATGGAAGGCTGAGTCAACCTTTGAGCCTGGTGAGATTTGAACTGCCAAATTGCAGGCAACCAGCAGTCAGCAGAAGTAGCCTGAAGTACTGCACTCTGACCGCTGCGCCACTGTAGACAAAAGTGTCTACGGAGCAATGAAACTTCTCAGATTAACAATAATTGATCCAGTTGCCACGATTTAGACACTTTTGACCTGGATGATTGAGTCTTCATTGACACATTGCAATGTATTTTGGGGGAAAACTCTTGGTATGGCCATAGTTGGTACATTCCAATGACTCTCTGCCTAACTAAGTTTTCTCTGACTGATGAAGTTGCTTGGATGAGCAACCAAATGCCTCAGATTAACAAAGATTAACCTGTGTCCATTTACCATGATCCAACCTTTAGATAAACTTTTGAGGTCATTGTCCAAAGCCCATATCCTTGAAGTAATTGTCATGATGATGATGATGATGTTATCCATTCAGTCATGTCTGATGAGTAACAAAATGTCTCAGTTTTAATAAGCTTTGATCCAGTTGTCATGATTTAATCTTCTAAGATATTCCCCTTGAAGACGTGAGTAAACTCCCTATCCAATTTCTCTAGGAATAAATTTGATGGAGACTTTGAAAAATCTTTCTTCCACCTCCTCGCTCTATAAAGATTGTGCTTCTTGTTTAGATAGATAAAGGTTTCCCCTGTTCAGTTGGGTCTGACTCTAGGGGGTGGTGCTCATACATCTTAGATTAACAGAGTTGGAAGGGGCCTTGTAGGTCACCTAGTCCAACCCCCCGACCAAGCAGGAGACCGTATACCATTTCTGAGAGAGGGCAGTCCAATCTCTTCTTGAAGGTCTCCAGTGATGAAGTTCCCACAACTTTTGAAGGCAATTTCTGTTCCATGGGTTGATTGTCCTCACTGTCAGAAAATTCCTCCTTGTTTCTAGGTTGAATCTCTCCTTGTTCAGTTTCCATCCATTATTCCTTGTCTGGCCTTCGTGTCCCTTGGAGAATAGCTTGAACCCTCTCCTATCTGTGGCAGCCCCTCAGATACTGGAAGACTGCTATCATGTCTCCCCTGGTCCTTCTCTTCACTAACTAGCCAGGCCCAGTTCCTGCAACCGTTCTTCATATGTTTTAGTCTCCAGTCCCCTAATCATCCTGGTTACTCTTCTCTGCACTTTTTCTAGAGTCTCCACATCTTTTTTACAGTGTGGTGACCAAAATCATCACCTCCGTTTCTTCGCCAAGGAAGCCAATGTTGTCCAATGACATTTCTATGGTCATGTGGCCAGCATGACTATATGCTGAGAGGCATGGACTGCTGCTCCCTTCCCATCAAAGTGGTACTGATTTATCTCACCCCATGGTGCTGTGCTCGGATCTTGAACCTGGGATGCCTGCTTTTCAGCTGACAAGCTCAGCATCTTTAACTCCTGAGCCATCGTGCCCCCTCTATTGAGCTAGAGCCCTTTGTAAAACAATTTCTCCTTTCCAACGTGCTTTGTGTGATTGTCCCTTTGTTACTGCTCCCTGCTTGTTGATACCAATACCACTGAATCAATTTTTCTCTCTCCTCCTCCACTTATGTTCCTGAAAACAGAACGGATCTCCTGCATGCCAGAGAAACAAGATGGCTCTGTGTAGCCCTGCAGACAATCCAACAGCTTGCCTTGTACTGAAGAACCTCCCAGCCAAATCACATTTTGACCTCTTTCATCTGTTCCTCTGAAAACTTTTGGATTGCATCTGAACTTCCGATGGCATTCTGCTCCAACGCATAGAGCCCTCCAGAAAACTCTCATGCAAAGTAGATGCTTTAAATTTCAGATTTCAACCCGTCGGCATCGGACGTTATTGCTTTTGCAAGGGTACAGAGTAAACCCTTGGCAGAATTGCCTTTGAACACAAGCTTTGAGCTGCTTTGTAAGGTTGGGGCTATCTTTCCACCAGAACTGCAGAACTGCATAAGGGGGTTGCATAAGTGCACAATTGTGCCTACCGTTCCTGTCCTATTATCCTATCCTATTATCCTATTTCCTGTATTCTTACTCATGTTTATATTTATACCTATTATCTTGTAAGCGATTGACAAATCAAATAAATCAATAAATAAAATAAAAACTGTTCTAAATGTTTGCCCGGATAGTCATCAAAAATTTGGGATTTCTATTGATGGCTGACCCGATGTCAATATTTAGCCATATGGACCACTACTGGGTAATTATACTTCAGTTTAGATAATAATATGGGATAGGTTGAAGACCACCTGTAAAAAGTACCAACTGTATTAGTTATATCAACGGCTGTACTTCATCACACACCTGCCTTGTAAATGATAGGTCAATTAATTAATCTACTAAGTGGAAATTAATTTATATATATGTAGGTCTAGGTGTGTTGGGGTCTTTTCCCGTGTAAGATTAAGAGTATCTTGGCGACGTTTCTGCTTGCACTGGCACGAAGCCGAAAGCACCAGCCTGAGGATGGCGAGTGGGACCTCGCCGAAACATCACCAAGATACTCTTAATCTTACATGGGAGAAGACCCGAACACACCTAGACCTACATACCTGTACCCATGAAAATCTATGAAAACATATATATATGTGTGTGTGTGTGTGTGTGTAGGTCTAGGTGTGTTCGGATCTTTTCCCATGTAAGATTAGGAGTATCTTGGTGATGTTTTGGTGAGGTCCCACTTGCCATCCTCAGGCTGATGCTTTCGGCTTCGTGCCAGTGCAAGCAGTGTGTGCCGTCTTTCTATAAATACTGGTGGTGGGGGCTGGTGTGCTGGGCTGGTTGGCTGTGCTGCTGCCTCTTGATTGGTTGATGGAGTTGATGTTGGTATAATGGGCTGTGTGATGGCCTTGTGAGTTTTGTTGTGGAGATATCCTGGATCTTGTGCTGTAATCTCCTGGGTCGTTTGTTTTGTAGTGATCTTTTTTCCATTAACCTCTCGTGTTTTAATGGCTTGGGTAATGGGTTGTGTGATGGGCTTGCAAGTTCTTTTGTTGTGGTATCCTGGCTCCTGTGTTGTAATCTCCTGGGTCGTTTGTGTTTTGATCTCTTTTCCATTAGTTTCCTGTGTAGTAACGGTTTGGGTAATGGGTTGTGTGATGTCCTTGTGAGACTTATTACTGTGGTATCCTTGGTCTTGTGCTGTGATATCCTGGGTCATTTGCTGTGTTGCAACTTCTTGAGTTCTTGTGGTGTAATTTTCTGAGTTTTCTGATGTGATATCCTGAGCGAGTGGCCATGATGTAGCATTCTGGGTTTTAGTATGGCTTCGAGTTTGGGGTCTGTGTTCTTGGCACGTGTCAGCTTGTTTGGTTTGGGGGTTGGGGTGTGTGACAGCTGGTGAGGCAGCCGTGGTCTATTTTCTGGATGGTGGCTGTCCTTCGTTTATAGGATGGGTTTGGGCCTGGGTCTGATGAGGGGGATTGGCGGTGGTGTCCCGTGTTGTTTCGGGTCTGGTGTTGGTTTTTGTGGCTGGGACTCATTTGTTGGTGAGGGCTAGCTTCCAGATGTCTGGTAGGTGGGAAGTATCGTCCCGTCTATTCATGTTATGGGGGTGTTTCTCTATCTCGATGGCTTCCCTGATTATTTTCTTGCTGGAGTGTTCAGTGTTGGATATTAATTTGGTTCCTTCAAAATTAATTTCATGTCCTGTGGCTTTAAGGTGCTGGAAGAGGGAGGAAGTATTTTCTTCTCTTCTGACTGTGTTTTTGTGTTCTGCGATGCGTGCATTTATTCTCCTGTTGGTTTCTCCAATGTATGTGGCTGGGCAATTGTTGCATGGTATTTTATAAACTCCTTGGTTTTCTAGCTGTATCTTGTCTTTGGGGTTTCTTTGGATGTTGGCTATTTTTTGGTCAGTGCCGAAGGCTGTCCTGATATTGTGTTTGTGGAGAATTTTGCTGATTTTGTCTGTGGTGCCTTTGATGTAAGGGAGGAGTTCGATACCATTGTCTTGTTCTGTGTCTTGGTTTTTTGGGGGTATCTCTTTTCGGATTAGATTGGTGATAGTGTTTCTTTGGAATCCGTTGGAAATTAATATGTTAGTGACGGTGTGTAGTTCTGTTCTTAGGTGGTCTTTGTCAGCTAGGCATTTTTAACATATTGCGTGCACGCTCACACACTTTTGGCACACAACATGGAAAAGGTTCGCCATCACAGATCTAGAAGGACAGAAAAGTTGTTTTGTGAATTCGCTTCGAGGTTGTGCTTTATTCAAACCTTTCTTCAAAACAAAGAACCCCTTTAAAACTTCACCCGAAAAGTGAAAAAATTCCAATAGAAGAAGAGATGATTGAGAAAATGATGGAATGTGCAGAAATGGGTAAATTGGCACTAGCAATTAGAGAGCAAGAAGATAAAAAAAATTACAAAATTTGTGATTTATTTTATCAATGGTTAGATAAGAAAATAGAGAAGTAAAATATGTTATAAAAAAGAATGGTATAATATGCAAGATAATGTAATATAATGGTATTATATAATTGAATATAATGAAATGAATTGTATGTTCTCAGATTTGCTAAAACCCAGATTTGCTCGATAAGAATTATGTGAACTTGTAGTTGAGTCTAATAATGATATAATGATAATATAATACAATATAATATGTATAGTTGACTTATGTAATATGAATATATGTTTGGAAGGGGAAGACTGTTGCTATTATGACATTGCACAAAAGAAATGTACCAACCAATATGCTGTATTTTGGCAGATGGTTTTATGTTGATGTTCTATTTTTGTGTTTGTTAGTGTTTGTCCTTAAAAAAAAACCTTTTATTAAAAAATGTTTTAGAACATTTTTTTAGAAGAATTGAACATTATAGAATAGAATAGAATAGAATAGTTTATTGGCCAAGTGTGATTGGACACACAAGGAATTTGTCTTGGTGTAAATATTCTCAGTATACATAAAAGAAAAGATTCATTCGTCAAGAGTCAAGAACCATCAGGTCCAACACTTAATAATAGTCATAGGGTACAATAAGCAATCAAATCATATTAGGAAACAGTCAATATAAATCGTGAGGATACAAGCGACAAAGTTACAATCATACAGTCACAAGTAGGAGGGGATGGGTGATAAGGAGTGATGAGAAAATTAATAGTAATAGTAATGCAGACTTTGTAGATAGTTGAACAGTGTTGAGGGAATTAGTTGTTTAGCAGAGTGATGGCTTTCGGGGGAAAAACTGTTCTTGTGTCTAGTTGTTCTGGTGTGTGCAGTGCTCTATAGCGTCGTTTTGAGGGAAGGAGGTGAACCAGTTTATGGGATGTGAGGGGTCTATAGATATTTTCACAGCCCCCTTTTTGACTCATACAGTATACAGGTCCTCAACTGAAGGCAGGTGGGTAGTAATTGTTTTTTCTGCAGTCCTAATTATCCTCTGGAGTCTGTGTCTGTCCTGTTGGGTTGCAGAACCAAACCAGACAGTTATTGAGGTGCAGATGACAGACTTAATTATTCTAAGAAGGCTGGTTATGAAGAAACTTTAGTGAGGATGAAACTTGAATGGCAGTATAATTATTTCATATAGGTAGTCCTTGACTTAAAACCATTCCTTTAGTGGCCATTCGAAGTTGCAATGGCACTGAAAAAAGGGGACATGTTCCATGCTTCCATACTTCCAACCGTTGCAGCATCTCCAGGGTCACATGGCCGAGATTCAGATGCTTAGCAACGGTTTCCTATTTATGGAAGTTGCGGTGTCCCAGGGTCATGTGATCACTTTGTGTGACCTTACGACAAGCAAAGCCAATGGGGAGGCCAGATTCACTGAACAACTGTGTTACTAGCTTAACAACTGCAGTGACTCCCTTAACAACAGTGGCAAGAAAGGTCACAAAATGAGGCAAAATTCACTTAACAACTGTCTCATTTAACAGTGGGCTCGGTTGCAGTCATAAGTTAAAGGCTACCAGTATGGCTTGTGGTTTTCAGTGAGTATTTTGAAAGAATGGAGTGGAATGGAATAGAATAATAATAATAACAATAAAATCAAAAATATAATATAATACAATACAAAAGAAAAGAATAGAATAGAAATAGAATAGAAAAGAGAATAGAAAAGAATAGAAAACAGAATAGAATCGAAAATATAATAGAAAATAGAATGTGATAATAGAAAATAGAATAGAATAGAAAATAATAAAAAATATAATATAATACAAAATATAACATAATAAAATAATATAATAGAAAATATAATAGAAAATATAATATAATAATAGAGAATAGAATAGAATAGAGAATAGAATAGAATACAATAGAATGGAATAGAAAATATAATAATAATGGAAATATAACAAAATAGAATAGAAAATAGAATAGAATATAAGAAAATGGAATATAATAGAATAATAGAATAGAGAATAGAATAGAACATGTAATATAATAATAGAAAACAGAAAATAGAGTAGAATATAAGAAAATGGAATATAATATAATAATAGAAAATAGAATAGAGAATAGAATAGAACGTGTAATATAATAATAATTAAAATATAATAAAATATAATAGAAAATAGAGTAGAATGTAAGAAAATGGAATATAATATAATAATAGAAAATAGAACAGAATAGAGAATAGAATAGAACATGTAATATAATAATAATGAAAATATAATAAAATATAATAGAAAATAGAGTAGAATGTAATAAAATGGAATATAATATAATAGAAAATAGAATAGAATAGAGAATAGAATAGAACATGTAATATAATAATAATGAGAATATAATAAAATATAACAGAAAACAGAGTAGAATATAAGAAACTAAAATAGAGAATAGAATAGAATAGAAAATATAACAGAATAAAAAATAGAATAGAATAGAAATAGAATGAATAGAATAGAGAACAGAATAGAATAGAAAGAACAGAACAGCACACAACAGAAT
>NC_141995.1:9251516-9391516 GCF_049901715.1 Pseudonaja textilis
ATCCGTTATTCCTTCTCTGGCCTTCAGGTGCTCTGGAAAATAGCTTGGCCCCTTCCTCTCTGTGGCAGCCCCTCAAATATTGGAACACTGCTATCATGTCTCCCCTGATCCTCTGTGTGTGTGTGTGTGTGTGTGTGTGTGTGTGTGTGTGTGCATGTATATATGTGTGTGTGTGTCTGTGTGTATATGCACACGCACACACAGACAGAAACACACTCACATATATAATTGCTGCCAAAATGGAATGCAGCTTCCTCAAAATGAAGTCTCTCTCTTTCTATTTATGCCGAATTGCTTTTCCAGCCCTCCTGCTCATTGCTTTTTATTTTTATTTTTGCTTATTATTTTTTTTTGCTTGCTTGGTGCCCTTGAAGCAAAGGCAATTGGTCTCTCCACTTCTGTGGGCTTCTGGGACATGGTGACTCCCACCCCATATGGGTATGTGACGCATGCCAATTGCATGGGTAAATCACATTAACAATTCAAAGGCCAGCAAGACATTTGACTCAAGGATGAATACAGGCCTAATCTCTCTGGAGCCCTTTCCCGATATAATCAGTATGAGGGTGAGAATAGGTAAAATTGGACTCATGTTAACTTTTGGAGTTTTTCTTGTTCTTTTTTTCCCTGGGTCTGGAAGGTAGGTGATGGAGGAGGAGAAACATAATAGAAGTAAAAAAAAAAAAAATCCATTGATCGAATACAGAATTATCCAAAGGAACCGAAAGATGGGAATATCAGGGTTTTATTAAACAGTGTGCCAACGTCAGTCACACAAGTTTTGAAGAATAACCCGGCTCTATGAAAGCAGCTTTTATTTTTAAGTGTTATCTTCAATGTGCGTAATATATATATATATATATATATTCTAATTTCCCTGAATGGCATTTTTATCGATTAATCAACGTATGAAATTTGTCTGCCATTGACTTATCCCAACACCACAAAAGAAAATATCCTAAAATAATCCAGAGTATGAAAAAAAACCACAACAGCAATAATATAGGCACCTGCCACATAACAGCCTAGATTTAACAACTGTCGATAAGAAAGACATGCAAGTCTGGGTAATGGACATGGCAGTACCTGAAGACAGCAGAAGAGAAGAAACTGGAAAAGAAAACAAAATGCGAACACCTGCATACCTGTAAATTCTCATAATGTTTGTTTGGCTAAACATCTTTTGCCCAGCCTGAGACTCTTGTAAAACAAGGATATATTGGAACAAAGCAATGTTCTTTCTTTATATTATTCAGAAACAGGGTGAGACAAAAAGTGGGGAAATTTTCCTCAGAAGCCTTCTGAAGTGACGCAACCCAAGACACCTATTTTACATCCATTTTCAGAGCGTGGATCTTTCTCATTTTCCTCCTAGAACAGAGGTAGGCCACTATGGGCCCTTTTTACAACCCGTGGACTTCAACTCCCAGAATTCCTGAGCTATGGCTCAGGAGTTCTGGGAGTTGAAGTCCACAGGTTGGAGAACAGGAGTGTCAAACTTGATTTCATTGATGGCCACATCAGGGTTGTGTCTGACCTCGGGGGGCTGGAGTAGGTCTGGCCAGGTTGCCATGGCCAGCTCGATGTCACTTGTGTCGAGGGTGCCTGTGGTGGCCCGAGCACTCTGCCAGTGAAAACGAGCTCCCGATGGCTCCTGCTAGTGAAAACAACCTTGGGAGGGTTGCATGCAGTCTTCCGGAGCTCCGTTTTTGTTGGCAGAGGCACAGTGGGCTGGTCCTTCTCTGTTTTCCATGGGCCAGATCCAAGCCTTGAATTTGACACCCCTGTTGTAAAGGGATCAAAGCAGTGGTAGTATGCTATCGGTTCAACCTGGTTCAGCCGGACCAGTAGTAAAAAAAGACTCCCACGATCAGCTGAGTGGAGGAAAGAAAACCTCCTTTTCAGCTGAGAGGAGAAAACAGAGAAAAAAGCAGGATTGACCCTCCCACCCACCCCTGAGCTTTTATCCTTTATCCTCTCAGCTGATTGGCGCTGCAGGCCTCGGCTGGTATGTGGAAAGCTGCGCACGCATATGTGTGTGCGTTCACCAAAACAGTAGTGGAACAGGTGGGATCCCATTACTGGATCATAGATGACCAACCCTGTCCTAGAACACCTCAGTTAGTGGGTGCTGTGGAAACACAATCAGGGAAGAGCCAAGAGAACAGATCCCGGCTTAAGTCAGGCTATCTTTTAACTTCCCCATTTGGTTTCGTCAGCTTTGTTGAACGAGGAGCCAAGATGCTGTGAAGCCAAGTAGAGCACCGGATGTAAATTACGAGCGGTTGCCTTTCCGCTT
This sequence comes from Pseudonaja textilis, assembly GCF_049901715.1. NCBI lineage: Eukaryota > Metazoa > Chordata > Lepidosauria > Squamata > Elapidae > Pseudonaja > Pseudonaja textilis. The sequence goes on from NC_141995.1 coordinate 9,253,816, forward strand.
TGCGTGCCTAATTTGTTTATCACCTCCACTGAACATCCTGGCAAACAATTAAGCTTCTGCTGGGGTTACGGGGTGAGAAACTGACATCCAAATAGTTTCTCTCATTGTTCGCCATTGACCGTGGATCGAATTTCAGAGATCAACACTAACAAGGGGACCTCAACTCCAACTGGCTGTGTTTGTTGCACGCCAGTGGCAAATTAAGCCTATCCACAGAATTATGGCCATTAGTAATTTAGGGTGAATTTATCGTCAAGCGTGGTCCTAGCATTGACAAATGCCAAGGAAATAATAATTGTGATAAATGCAAAAAGATGGGAGAGTTGGAGAGGTAGACTTCCAATTAAATGGGATTGCAAACCTAGATTTATATTTTATTTTTTTGGTTGGGAAGGGAAAGCATTCGGTTGATTCTGTCTTTCTTCAAGCATCAGTATTCTGAAAGGTCAAAGTCTGTCCTCTATGGATGCTCATCGACTTCTGAAAGACTTCCTAAGTGTAATGAGCATTTTGTGCATCTTATTAAAACATTCTACAGTTTCAACTTTTGGGGGCAGACGTGATCTTTTCCATTCTTAAACTGTAATTTTTGACTCTATGGAACCAAACTCTGAAAGATAATGCTATAATTCACATTCATTCCAGTTTGACAGACTCTTCCAGTTCAAGGTTTATTTATTTATTTGTTGTTTGTCAAATACGTAAAGGGTAACAAGTATAAGTATGAACATAAACATGAACAAATATAGATAAATAGCAACAGTAAGACAGGGACGGAAGGCACGCTGGTGCGCTTATGCACGCCTGCTTTAAGGACGTCTTAGGAATGGGGTGAGGTCCATGGTAGACAGTTTGAGGTTGAAGCTGGGAGGAGTTGAGGCTGTAACCACGGAGTCGGATAGGGCGTTCCAGGCGTTGACCACTCTGTGGCTGAAGTTGTATTTTCTTCAACTGGGTTTGGAGCGGTTTACCTTGACTTTGTATCAATTGTTTGCCCATGTATTATTGTGATTGAGGCTGAAGAAGTCATTAATGGGCAAGATGTTATAGCAGACAACTTTGTGAACGATGCTTAGATCAAACTGCAGGTGACACAGAAGACCTCCAGTCCAAGGCAGTGGTGGAATTCAATTTTTTTTTACTACCGGTTCTGTGGGCATGGCTTGGTGGGCGTGGCAGGGGAAGGATACTTCAAAATCTCCAGTCAGAGGTGGGATTTGCTAATTCTCTGAACTACTCAAAATTTCCACCACCGGTTCTCCAGAACTGGTCAGAACCTGCTGAATACCACCTCTGCTCCAAGGTCCCTTCCAGCTTTCCAGCTTGTCCAGACCCAAAATTTCAAGCCTGGAGGCATAGGGAATTGTATTGTGAGTGGAGGTGTAGAATACTTTTCTCAAGAAGCAGGAACATACTTCACCTTACTCCAAAGAAACATGTTGTTCAGTTGCTAAGTCCTGCCCAACTCTTTGCAATCCCATGGACCACAGCATGCCCAGGTCCCCCTGTCCTCTTCTATCTCCTGGAGCCCACCCAAACTCATGCCCACTGCATCAATAATCCTATCAAACCATCTCATCCTCTGCTGTCCCCTTCTCCTTTGGAATAGAGTAGAATGAATGAGCTGGACAGGACCTTGGAGGTCTTCTAGTCCAGCCCCCTGCTCAAGCAGGAGAACCTATACCATTTCAGAGAATTGACTGTCTAGACTCTTCTTAAAAACATCCAGGGATGGAGACCCCATGATTTCTAGAGGTGAGCTGTTCCACTGGTTAATTGCCCTCCCTGTTAGGAAATTTCTCCATAATTCCAGGTTGCCTTTCTCTTCAATCAGTTTCCAACATTTGTTTCTTGTCCTGCCCTCTGGTGCTTTGGAAAATAAGTTGACCAATCTCTTCTTTGTGGCAGCTCCTCAAGTTCTGGAATACTGCTATCATGTCACCCCTAATTCTTCTTTTCTTTAGACTAGCCAAACCTACATCATGCAGCCTTTCTTCATATGTTGTAGTCTCTAGCCCTTTGGTCATCTTAGTTGATCTTCTCTGAACTTTTCCCAAAGTCTCAATATCCTTTTTGTAGTCAAAATTGGCTCTAGTATTTCAGGTAGGGTATTACTTACTAGGGTTTTGTAAAGTGGCACTAATACGTCATGTGATCTTGATTCTGGTTTGGCTCTGCAACCAAACAAGACAGGCACAGACTTCAATGGATAATTAGAACTGCAGAAAAAACAATTGCTTACCAACCTGCCTTCCATTAAGGACCTGTATACTGCACAAGTCAAAAAGAGGGCTGTGAAAATATTTACAGGCCCCTCACATCCTGGACATCCTGTTTCAGCTCCTTCCCACAAAACAACACTATAGGGCACTACCCTATGCTAAACACAAGGACAATTTTTTCCTGAATGCCATCACTTTGCTAAACAACTAATTCCATACTGTCAAACTATTTAGTAAGACTGTATTACTATTATTCTTCTCATCCTTTTTATTACCTATGTCTTCCAACTTATAACTATAACCACATTGCTTGTATCTTTACAATGCATAGTTTTATTTGTTCCCTACTATGATTTGATTGCTTATTAGTAATCCATGACTATCAATAAATGTTGTATCTTATGATTCTTAATGAATGTACTTTATTTTTTCTTTATGTACACTGAGAGCTTATACACCAAAAATCACATTTGGCCAATAAAGAATTCTATTCTATTCTATTCTATTCTATTCTATTCTATTCTATTCTATTCTATTCTATCCCATCCCATCCCATCCCATTCCATTCCATTCCATTCCATTCCTTTGTTTATACAGCGCAGGATTATATTAGCTTTTTTGCCTTCAGTCTTTCCCAATATCAGGGTCTTTTCCAAGGAGTCCTCTCATTTATTTGGTGGCCAAATTATTTGAGCTTCAGCTTCAGTATCTGTCCTTCCAAAGAGACAAGCTGGCTGGGGAATTCTGGGAGTTGAAGTCCACAAATCTTCAAGCTGCCAAGGTTAAGAAACGCTGCTCTAGTTGTTCCTGTTACAGACACAGGCAGCTTAAGACAGCTTGTCACCTGATGTAAACTTCAAGAAGGCCCTGACTTCCATGGGGATAGAAGCTGACAGACCATTTAACCTTACTTCAGTGCAAGGGATGATGATCCAATTTTCCATTATTCCCAAAGGCAGAAAATTAGCCCTAAGGGCATTTTTCTCTCTCTGTGTGTAGAACAGTTGTGACATCAGAACTAAGACAGAGTTGTGCGTTTGGGGAGCCAAGCGTTTTCAGGGACAACTTTGGAAATATATCTGTTAATCCTTGAATGCAAAAAGAAAAAAAAGAAAGACGTAATCCTAGTCTCTCCAGTTCAAAAGGACAGCAGTTTTTCTATCAATATATTTCCAATACTCTAGAGATCTTTTCATTTAAAGACTTTATGAAGCGGCTCCATTTGAATATATGAATTAAATAATACAGATGTCCTTGGGTTGACATCAGCTCCTGTCTGACTAGATGTGATTTTCTTGGCATTATTTGTAAGTGGTATGCTACTGCCATCATTCATTTTTAGATCTCTCTCTCTCTCTTCTATCTATCTATCTATCTATCTATCTATCTATCTATCTATCTATCTATCTATCTATCTGAGGTCTCATGGTATCTATCTATCTATCTCACTCATCTATCTATCTATCTATCATCATCTATCTATCTATCTATCTATCTCGAGTCTATCTATCACTATCTATCTATCATCTATCTATCTGGGGTCTATCTATCTATCTATCTATCTATCTATCTATCTATCTATCTATCTATCTATCTATCTATCTATCTATCTACTATCTATCTATCTATCTATCTATCTATCTATCTATCTATCTATCTATCTATCTATCTATCTATCATCTATTTAATCTGTCATCTATCTATATCTATCATCTCTCTATCTATCCCTCCTCTATCTATCTATCTCTCTCTATCTCTCTCTCTCTATCTATCTATCTATCTATCTATCTATCTATCTATCTATCTATCTATCTATCTATCTATCTATCTATCTATCTATCTATCTATCTATCTATCTATCTATCTATTTAATCTGTCATCTATCTATATCTATCATCTCTTTATTCTCTCCCTCCCTCCTATCTATCTCTCTCTCTCTATCTCTCTCTCTATCTATCTATCTATCTATCTATCTATCTATCTATCTATCTATCTATCTATCTATCTATCTATCTATCTATCTATCTATCTATCTATCTATCTATCTATCTATCTGTCATCTATCTATATCTATCATCTCTTTATTCTCTCCCTCCCTCCCTATTATCTCTCTCTCTCTCTCTCTCTCTATCTATCTATCTATCTATCTATCTATCTATCTATCTATCTATCTATCTATCTATCTATCTATCTATCTATCTATCTATCTATCCTCTCTCTCTCCCTGTCTCTCTATTGTCTGTCTGTCTGTCTGTCTGTCTGTCTCTCTGTCTCTGTCTCTCTTATCTATCTATCATCTAATCTATCTATCTCTATCATCATCATCTAATTCCCTCCCTTTAGACCAGCTCTTAATACCCTTTCCCCTTGTATATTTGGAGCATTGTCTTTTTATTCCATGTGCATTATTTTAACTTCCTTTTAAAAGTCGTTTGCACCCAGGACTCTTCCTTCTAAAGCAGCAGATTAACTGAAATAAAATAATTTCAGGGGGAATTGTAATGCAATTGGAATTTTAACAAATGTTTAAAAAGAGAGAGTAACAAGCCTACATTTAACATCAGATTAACACCTACCAAAGAAAACATTGTGGGTGATGAATAGGCAATTTTGAAACCCCTGTCTCCCCATCTACCCCCTTTCATTCCAAAGGAATTTATATTATCCAGTGAACAATTCAGTGAATATTATTATGGCATTTCTGATTAGCATGTCTAGCCCTGCAAAATAGGATGCACTTCAGGGCCACTGGTTTTAATTGCCGCTTGATGATAGAAATCCATAAAAGACAAACCGTGAGCCAATTCTCTCTCTTGGATCCTCAGTGGCACGTTTGTAAGAGATTGTTCTTGGAGGGCCATGAAAATAGGGTTCATTTTCATTCGCCTTTTGGTTTGTTTGTGAATTTAAGAGGAAATAAATAGCAGGCAAGCAGGTATAATTATGAAATCATTCTGGGGAAGAAATGTGTAATCAATGCTTTCTGAAAATGCCATTTTGTGATTCCAATCAAGATTGGTAGCTCAAGATCGAAGGAGTTGCTGATACAGTTCTATAGAGGAATGATTGAGTCTATCATCTGTACTTCTCTATCTGGCTTGGTATGACAACTAAACAGGACAGGTAAAGACTTTAACAGATAGTTACACCTGCGTATGGTTTTCCAATTGCACAGTGGCAGATAGGAAAGCACTCCAGAGTGTTAACATCATTGCCCAGAGGATCGTTGGTTGCCCTCTTCCCCTCTTTGGAAGAGCTTTATAGCTCCCACTGCCTTAAGAAAGTTCAAAACATTCTCAAGGATCCATCTCATCCTGGGCACCTCCCTTTTTTGAACTATTACCATTTGGAAGATGGTACAGGATAATAAAAACAAGGACAAGTAGGCTGAAAAACAGCTTCTATCCCAGGGCACTAGCTCTGTTGAATTCGACTACATAGTGCAATATGAATGCAATATCAGGGGTTTTCAATTCAATTGTATAGAATGTGAAGGATGTGTGTTTGTGTTTTATATTTTTATGTTAATGCATACTTGAAGATGGGATTTAATATCATTGTATGAGGTGCAATGATACTAAACTAAGCTAAACTAAACTAAACTAAACTAAACTAAACTAAACTAAACTAAACTAAACTAAACTAAACTAAGCTAAACTAAAGTTAGGACTATAGGAAAAACATTTGCAACCAGTCTGCCTTCCACTGCAAGAACTAGAAAAAAGGCTGAAAAAACAACAACTGTACATCCCTCATACCCAGGACATAAACTGTTTGAATTTCTCCCCTCAAGATGCATTACAAAATAACTAGACACAAAAATAGTTTTTTCCCGCATGCCATTGCTCTGCTGAACGTCTCATTCCCACAGCACTGCCTTAGGTCTGAAGATATTTACCCATGTAGTATTGCTGTTATCCTCATCTTTCCTACCACTGTCTACTATTAGTCTCTTATGATTATATTACGTTGTTGTTTGCATGTGCACTGAGAGCCAATGCACTGGACACATATTCCTTGTATGTCACATCACACTTGGCCAATAAAGAATATTCAAATTCAAATTCTAAATGAGGGGTCCTAGTGCTCTCTGAGTTTAGTTAACAGATAACAGATAATCAGAGTTGGAAGGGACCTTGTAGGTCATCTAGTCCAACCCCCCCGCCCACGCGGGAGACCCTACACCATTTCTGACAGAGGGCAGTCCAGCCTCTTCTTGTGATGAAGTTCCCACAACTTCTGAGGGAAACTTCTGTTCCATTGGTTGATTGTTCTTATTGTCAGAAAGTTTCTCATTATTTCCTGGTTGAATCTTTCCTTGTTCAGTTTCCATCCATTATTCCTTGTCTGGCCTACAGGCACTTTAGAAAATAGATTGTTTTGCAAGAAACGATTTTCTGCCAAAAAAATGAAAGGTTGTTTTCTTGCACACTTTCTAGGCAATATCATCAGTGCTGAAACATCAAAGAAATGTCTGCAACAAAACAACCAAGCTCAGAGAGCACCAAGAATTGTCATTTTGTGATGTTTTTGTGGTTAATGCTAGACTAGAGCCTATATAGAATGAGAGAAAACTAGTGCTGTGTACAACATTTTTTTTTCTAACGTTATTTTCTCATAGTTGTCACTCAGGTTCATGACTGAAAATTTGCTTTTAAAGGAGAAGAGAATGTCAGCTAGTACTTTATTCAGTAATTTAGATAAAATGTGTTCAGGTGATTGTGTGAAGACTGCCTTTCACACTTCTAGTAAGTCTCAAGGGAAAAGGACATCAGGCAGAGACAATATCCCCCATGTTTTATTTTTCAGAGTGGGAGGTGTGGGAGATGCAATGATGGGTAAAAAAACATGTTCTGGAAAGCAGCAGCTCCCACCAACTTTAAGCAAAAAGTCTGCATAAAAATGCAATGAAGAGAAATTAGGAAGAACTCCTCAAACCGCTCCTCAAGGTAGGAAAACGGGACCTTGAAGAAGGAACTTCAGGTAAATGGTGCAGCGGATGTCTTTGTAGTATGATGTTAAATTATTCCGGAGAACCGCTTGAGGTCTTCAAATCCATGGAAAATCTATAGAAGTTTGGAGGAGAATTAAGAAATGTGAACTTATTTCTTTTCAGAAAAAGCATATATTCCTTTTGTATCCAGCTTTGGATGGAGGAGGAGGAGGAGGAAGAAGAGAAGAAGAAGGAGAAGAGGAAGAGGAGGAGGAGGAGGAAGAGAAATGGTGGTGGTGGAGGAGAAGAGAAGAAGAAGAAAAAGGAGGAGGAAGAGAACAAGAAAAAGTGAAGGAGGAGAGGAGGAGGAGAAGAAAAGAAGAAGAGGAGGAGGAAGAAGAGAAGAAGGAGAAGAAGAGGAAGAGGAAGAAGAAGAGGAAGAGGAAGAAGAAGAGGAAGAGGAAGAGGAGGAGGAAGAGAGATGGTGGTGGTGGGAGGAGGAAGAGGAAGAAGAGAAGAAGAAGAAGAAAAGGAGGAGGAAGAGAACAAGAAAAGTGAAGGAGGAGAGGAGGAGGAGGAAGAAGAGAAGAAGGAGAAGAAGAGGAAGAGGAAGAAGAAGAGGAAGAGGAAGAAGAAGAGGAAGAGGAGGAGGAAGAGAGATGGTGGTGGTGGAGGAGGAAGAGGAAGAAGAGAAGAAGAAGAAGAAAAGGAGGAGGAAGAGAACAAGAAAAAGTGAAGGAGGAGAGGAGGAGGAGGAAGAAGAGAAGAAGGAGAAGAAGAGGAAGAGGAAGAAGAAGAGGAAGAGGAAGAAGAAGAGGAAGAGGAAGAGGAGGAGGAAGAGAGATGGTGGTGGTGGAGGAGGAAGAGGAAGAAGAGAAGAAGAAGAAGAAAAGGAGGAGGAAGAGAACAAGAAAAAGTGAAGGAGGAGAGAAGAAGGAGGAGGAGGAGGAGAAGAAAAGAAGAAGAGGAGGAGGAGGAGGAGGAAGAGAAGAAGTGGAGGAGGAAGAGGAGGAGAAGGTTCTAATTACATCCGTCTGTGGCATTTTGTTTTATCTTTTTAAAAGGAAGACCACAGTGAAGGGAAGAAGATATTCTCAGGGTTGCTTATCAAAGGATGGTATTTCAGAAGGCAGACTCCCTTGCCTTCATTTATAGGAACCAGCAATCTATGCCCAGCTCTTTTTCACCATCTGTTTACATTTGCAGCTACCTCTATGTATTGTGCCAAGATCCTTCAAGCTTTCAAAAAGCAGCTTGCTTCGTTACAGAAATAAGGCCTCATGTATTTGTACACACGGTGCTCTCTGTGAGGTTCTTCATGCATGCGTGTAGATTGCTGGAGTTTTCTGCCCTTGTTAGCTGTACACTTGAAGGTTGGCAAGTGACTAGGGAAGGTGGCATGGATTAGGAAAGACCTGCTGTTGAAGAGAGGAGAGCGACAGAAACATTGCACCTGCGATATGGTGTCTTTGGATTCCAACCTGCAGACCATGAGTCAAAAGATGAAGAGATGTGTACATTTGCTGCATTGGCTGTTTAAGACCTCATCAGCACAAACATATGGAAGTCGAAGGAGTTATAGATCCTTAATACAACTATAATAAAGTTGGAAGTCTATGGAGATTCTCAGTCATCCAGGTCATGGTTGTCCCAAAGGTGCTTTTTCAAGAGGCAACTGGACTTTCTGGTTTTTCTCTGAAGACATTTCGCTTCTTCTTGGATGAGAAGTGAAACGTCTTCAAAGAAAAACCAAGAAGTCTAGTTGCCTTTTGAAAAAGCACCTTTGGGACAATAGAGTTGGAAGGGACTTTGGAGGTCTTCCAATCCAACTCTGCTCAAGCAGAAGACCCTACACCTTTCTGGACAAATGGAGGTTCAATCTCTTCTTGAAAATCTCCAGGGATGGAGCGCCCACAACTTCCAGAGTCAAGCCATTCCACTGGTTAGTTGTTCTCGCTGTCAGAAAATTCCTCTTTTGTTCCAGATTGCACCTTTCCTTGATAAATTTCCAACCTTTCCTTCCTGTCCTGCCCTCAGGTGCTTTGGAGCAGGGGTCCCCAACCACCGGACCGCGGACCGGTACTGGTCCATGGAACATTTCCTACCGGGCCATTGGTTTGCTGGGCGCCGCCATCTTGTTTGACGAGAAAGTGCTTCCAAGTGAGCTTTTCCGGTTGGAAAGCGGCGTTTGGGTCCTGACGGAATCCTTGCGCCTTCAGGACTAATCGAAGGGGTGGGGGGGGCTTCGAACGAAACTAAGGCGCAAGGATTCTTTGAGCACCCAAGGCAAGGCAGGAGCTGAGCGACTGTCCCAAAGCCGTCCCGAAGTGAAGGCCATTGACAAAGGTACAAAGGAGGAGTTGAAAGTGGTGGGGAGAAGCGGGGGACGGCTGGCTGGCCGGTCGCTCAGCTCGCCTTGCCTTGTCATGCATGCTGATGCTGGTACCGGGCCGCGGATCATTTTGTGATGCTGGTACTGGGCTGTGGCACAAAAAAGGTCGGGGCCACTGCTTTGGAGAGTAAATCAACCCCTTCTTGTCTGTGAAAACCCCTCAAATACTGGAAGACTGCTATCATATCACCCTTAGTCCTTCTCTTCATTAGACCAGACATAGCTAGTCCCCTGCAAATCCTTCATAGCAATAGCACTTAGACTTATATACCACTTTACAGGGTGTTACAGGCCTCTCTAAGCAGTTTACAGAGTCGGCCTATTGCCCCCAACAATCTGTTAAGTGGGAAGGTTCACATCCCTGTGTACAAAATTAGCAGCCACCCCTCTCCTAGAAGAATGAAATATTTTGAGAAATATTTTAAAAAGCCAGAATATTATATTTCCCTAAATAAGAAAAAGGAGAAACGTGCTTTTAAAGGCAGAAAGCAGCTCCCTGCCTCCAGCAGATATTTGGGGCCCATTGAGAAGGTCTGGGCCAGCCTCTCTACAAGACAAAAGACTTCCAGATCCAGGGTGATGGGATTAGGACATGACCTGCCAGTACATAATAGGATTAACCCATCCAGCAGCAGAGCTCACCACATGGCACAATCACTTGGGGACATTGCTTCATTTAGCAAACTTCAACCAAATCTGGGACTCAGACAACCTACAAAGTTAGCTATGAATTCCCTACAACAGCCAATAGAATACATGTTCTTGCACAGGAACAGGGAGTTCAAAAGTGCAAAGCCCTAGAGAAGGTATAAAACCAGTCGTGGACTGCAACAACCGCTTCTGTGAGCACGCACACACGCCATTAGAAAAACACCAATTTGAACCACTACAGCTTACCCTCTAGGACAGCTCCAGTAAGTAAAACAGCTGAGGCACAGAAATCCACTCTCGTGCACCGGGCGCTAAGCTGCCTATCCTAGAGCTCGACACACCTGAAGAGCGGACCAGGGGTGCCAGGCATGTCAATGTATCAGTCTTGGAGCAGACAGTGTCTCACAGCATGGCCGGATGAAGCAGAATTAACCGGGATCTGGTGGGTAGCAGCAAGTGCACGTGCCACTATTCAGAGCAGGGACAGACCGCTGAGCCACAAACCTCAGGATGTGGAGCGGGGCATATACACAAGGATGGATGCCAGGATTAGGCTGAGATCCACTGAGCTGCACGAATCAGCTGAGCTGATAAACACAGAAATATAGGACAGGATAGGGCGGAGGCAGATGGACAGGGCTAGCTGATTGTCGGAACTACCAGTTCCCTAGAACCGGTCTGAATCGGAGCAGCTCACCACTGTATAAAACACCCCCAACTCTTCACTCCATGTGGTCAGCTACACCAGAGAACCATGTGCTTGGTAGTTCTGCTTCATCATTCAACCAACTTTCCAATCTGCCTCCATGTTTCCAGTGTCTTCCTCTCGGCTTGGAACTGAACCAGGTGGATGTTCCTCCCAACACCTGCAAGCCATCTTCCATGCAGGAATTCGTAGGCCCCCTAAGGAAGTCATAGGAGAAAGTTGAACGTGATTGGAGGCAACTTTCTTGTTTCATCTCAAAGCGAGATTGAATAAAGCATCCCCAAATGAGTGTTGGTTTCCGTGGTTTTGTCCGCCCGGCAGAAGTTGTACTGCACGGAAAAATGCAACTAGCGTCCTGTCACGGCCCATTGGGCAGCCTGTAATGGAGTTGTTTGCTTAATAGCCCTGCCCTGCAGGTTTTGCAAGAAAGACTGCGGCGTTTTCTATCGTTCCAGCCAAATGAAGAAGCTGCTCCATTTGGGGAGAATTATGTCTCCCCAGTCTTTGACTTCCTTTGAACGCTTTGGTGAAGCAGCGAGAACGACGGCCATGACAGGGCATGGGTAAGGAGGCGGGAATTGCATCCGAGAGTCCTTGTTACTGAAGAGGGCTTTGAAGGTGCGGTATCTAAGCCTGTGCTGTGCCAACCAAGGCTGTTTGAAAAGACTTATTTTTGCTTTATTTTAACGTTCCCCTCCCTTCCCAGTAGCATTGTCACTTGGCTGAATTTTTAAAAGCTTTGTTGCAGATATAACCTACCAAAAAGAGGCCCCCTGGTTAATAGCTGGATGAGACGCCACCAGTTATTTCTCTCTTGCTCACTCCCTCCATCTCCCTTCTTTTCTCCCTCTCTTTCTCCCTTTCTCTTTCCCTCCCTCTTTCTCTCTCTCCCTTCCCTTTCTCTCTCTCTCACTCTCTCCCTTTTTCTCTCCCTCCCTCTCCCTCTCTCTTTCTCTCCCCTCTCTCCCTCTCCAATTCTCTCCCTTTCTCTTTCTTTCCCTCCCTCCCTCTCCCTTTCTTTCCCCCCTCTCCCTATCTTCTATTCCTCCCCCTCCCTCCTTCTTTCTCTCCTCCTCTCACTCCTTCTCTTTCTCTCCCATCCTGTCTCTTTCCCTTTCTCTCTCTCCTTCCTTTCCTTTTCTCTCCCTTCTCCTCTCCCTCCCTTTTTCTCCCTCTCTTCCCTCCCTCCCTCCCCTTCCCCCTTCCTCTCTCCCTCTTGCTCCTCCTCTTTCTCTCCCAACCTGTCTCTCTCTCCCCTCTCTCCCTTTCTCTCCCTCCCTCTCCCTCCCTCCTTTTCTTTCTCTCTCCCTCCCTTTCTCTTTCTCCCTCCCCCTCTTTCCTTCCCTCCTCTTTCTCTCCCTCCCTCTCCCTCCTTTCCTTTCTCCCTCCCTCCCTCCCTTTCTCTGTCCCTCTCCCTCTCTCTCCCTTCCCTCCTCCCTCTCCCTCTGTCTCTCTCTTTCTCTCCCTCCCCTCTGTCTCTGAAGTAGATAATAAAAAGCCACTTCTGAACTGTTGCCAAGAACCCAGGAATGTGTCTATGAAGTCACCAGCTCGACTTGAATACATCAAAGTCCCATCTAACCGAGCTTGCGGTGATGTTATTACTCTGCATGGCGATGAAGACTTTGATTCGGTGTCACAGTGTTTTTTACAGGCTGCCTCGTTTGTGGTATATTGTTCTTTTTCCCACCGCTGCAAAATCTAAAAGGGAAGGGTTATTGCTGGTGTCAAAGTCGGCACAACGATGCAGGAGATAAGGTTCACTTCCGTTTGTTAACCTAAGGCAGTTTCCACTTTAATGTACCGAAATGGAAGCTTCCTGTTGTAGTTTGGCAGCAGTTCTTGGTGAACGTTGGCCATTGCCCGCTCTGGATAGCAGATGCAAAACGTTATATTTGTGCTCTTCCAGAAGTTTGCCTGTAGTTAGTAGCCAGAAAGAAACAGATGGCAATAAAGAGTTGTGGCAAAAAAAAAAAAAAAAAAAGGAAAATGAGGAATCACAGAGATGATATTTCTCTGTTGTTGTTGAAGGAAGGACTCCATCCTTCTTAGTTAAAAAAAAATAAATCTAGAGAGGTCTGGCTTTTTTGCATTTGGGAATGCTTGGAACAGGTTTTAGCTATACAATTTGGGATGAACCCCCTTTGAATGGTGTGGGAGTAGGAATGGATTTCCAGAGGAAAAATTGCAACTACAGGAACCAGGAGCCCTCCTCAGGTGACCCTGGGGACACAAGTGGCCTCAACAACCTTCTAAAAGGATGCAAATGACCAGCTGTCTGCAAGGAATATCTGTCCTTCTATTCCCCACCATTCTGTCAGAGTTGAAGAAGCTTCTTGGGTGAGAAGGGAAAAATCTTTAGAAGAAAAAACAAGAAAGCCGAATTGCCTCCTGAAAAAAAAAAGCACCTTTGGGACAACCATGACCTGGATGACTGAGAATCTCTTACAGGCTTGGAACAGGTGTTCCGAAACATTTCACACGTATTCAAGGATTTAAAAAGTGCAAAATTCATACCACAGGTAGTCTCCGACTTACAGCAGCTCATTTAGTCACTGTTCAAAGATACAATGACACTGAAAAAAGTGATTTATGACCGGCTGTGATATTCAGCAGGTTCTGACCAGTTCTGGAGAACCGGTAGTGGAAATTTTGAGTAGTTGGGAGAACTGGCAAATCCCACCTCTGACTGGCCCCACCAACCCCATCTATTCTCTGTCTCCCATTGAGTCCCAGCTGATTGGCTGGGTCTTCTTTGGTTGCCCTGCAGAGGAGAACGGAGCTGGAAAGCAGGTTAGTGGGGTGGGGAGGGAATGGGGATTTTGCAGTATCCTTCCCCTGTCACGCCCACCAAGCCACACCCACCAAACCGCATCATGCCTACCAAGCCATGCCCACAGAACCAGTAGTGAAAATGTTTAAATCCCACCGCTGGCTATGACCATTTTTCACACTTACGACTGTTGCCTCATCCCCATGGTCATGCCATCAAAATCCAGCCTCTTGACAACTGACTCATATTTACGACGGTTGCAGTCTCCTAGAGTCACGTGATCTCCTTTGGCGACCTTCTAACAAGCAAATTTGATGAGGAAGTCAGATTCGCTCAACAACCGTGTCCCTGACTTAATACCTACAATGATTCCCTTGTGGCAAGAATGTTCGTAAAACGGTGCAAAACTGACTTTAGGAATGTTCCACTTACCAACGGCAACTTCGAGCTCAATTGTGGTTGTATGTCGAGGACTGCCTGTAAATAATTGCTCAAACAGTAAACAAGGAATTAATTCCATACCAAGAAGCTGGCGACATGGAAGTGATCAGGCAGATACTCTGATATTGATATTATATTCTGATATTGAAATTACCCATTGATAATTTCCCGTCTAGACTCCTTTTTGGTGATAATGGATCTCATTACAATAATCGCTTCTTTATTCTTGATGACTTGCTTGCCACGACAGGGACTCTCTCCTTCAAAGCTGACTTTTACAATCAAACATTTTATAAAAGGGAGAAGATTCTTTGGCATTATAAAGGCAAGGAATCAGATGGGTCAAAGCGTAATTAGCGGCAACCCAACAGAACTATTTCAATTAAGTCCTTTTCCCTTTTGAAACCTTCTAATTTCAGATGGAGGGTGGAATTCCGCAGTCCTTGCCCAGTCAGCATTGCCAATTATTCCAAAGTTTATTCGTTATCTTTCCATTTCTAATGAGAGTGTCTAAATAGACAATCCACAATTTACTTCATTTCCATCCTAGAGTTACAAGAATGTGCATCAGTTACACAATACGGCGAAATAATAATGACTCCTCCTCGTGGCAGGCAACTCTGACCTTGTTTTTACTTCCACACTTACTTCCTCTGCTCCTATTTTCTTTGGTTTTCTAAGAACAAGTTCTCAACTTACCATAATTTGTTTAGTGACGATTCCAAGTTACAACGGCATTGAAAAAAAGGGACTTAGGACTGTTTTTCCACAGTTAATGTCCGTTGCAGCATCCCCATGGTCCTGTGATCAAAATTCAGGCACGCTTGGTAACGGACTCTTACTTATGACCGTCACAGTATTCAGGGTTTTGTGATCCCCTTTTGCGACCATCTGACAAGCAAAGCCAATGGGGGAAACCTAAGTCACTTAACAACTGTGTTACGAACTTGACAACTGCAGTGATTCACTTAACAACTGTGGCAAGAAAGGTCATAACGTGGGGCAAAACTCACTTAACAACGGTCTCTCTCTAAGCAACAGAAATGTTGGGCTTACTTGTGATCGTAGTTGTGCTATGTTCCTTCCTGCTTCAAACGTTCTACCATCATCCCAGTGCCAAAGAAGCCCTCCATCAAGGAACTGAATGACTACAGACCAGTTGCTCTTACATCTGTAGTTATGACAATCTTTGAAAGGCTTGTGCTGTCCCACCTGAAAACCATCACGGATCCGCTGTTAGATCCCATGCAGTTTGCATACTGAGCAAATAGATCGACAGATGATGCTGTTAACATGGCTCTGCATTACATCCTACAACACCTTGAATCTCCAAATACCTACGCAAGGGTCCTCTTTGTAGACTTCAGTTCAGCATTCAATACCATCATTCCAGACACTCTTCTAAGTAAATTAAACCAACTAGCGGTACCTGAACACATTTGTAAGTGGATCATAAGCTCCCTAACAGACAGGAAGCAGCAGGTGAAGCTAGGCGGAATCACATCCGATACCTGTACAATCAGCACAGGAGCCCCCCAAGGCTGTGTGCTATCTCCACTTCTCTTCTCCCTATATACCAATGACTGCATCTCAAATGACCCATCTGTTAAAATGCTGAAGTTTGCTGGTGACACAACAGTGATTGGTCTCATTCGAGACAACGATGAATCTGCATACAGACAGGAGGTTATACAACTTGCATCGTGGTGTAACCGGAACAATCTGGAACTGAACACACTCAAAACTGTAGAAATGGTGGTAGACTTTTGATGAAACCCTCCTATACTACCACCTCTTACAATACTAGACAACACAGGGTCAACAGTAGAGACCTTCAAATTTCTAGGTTCTACTATATCACATGACCTAAAAGGGACACCTAACATCAAAAACATTGTCAAAAAAGCACAACAAAGAATATTCTTTCTGCGCCAACTCAGAAAGCTCAAACTGCCCAAGGAGCTGCTGATACAGTTCTACAGAGGAATTATTGAGTCTGTTATCTGCACCTCTATAACTGTTTGGTTTGGTTCTGCAACCCAACAGGACAGACACAGACTTCAGAGGATAATTAGGACTGCAGAAAAAACAGTGCCTACCAACCTGCCTTCCATCAAGGACCTGTATACTGCACGAGTCAAAAAGAGGGCTGTGAAAATATTTACAGACCCCTCACATCCTGGACATGAACTGTTTCAACTCCTACCTTCAAAATGACACTATAGAGCACTGCACACCAGAACAACTAGACACAAGGACAGTTTCCCCTCCCCCCGAATGCCATCACTCTGCTAAACAACTAATTCCCTCAACACTGTTCAACTATTTACAAAGTGTACACTACTATTACTGTTAATCTTCTCACCACTCCTTATCACCCATCCCTTCCCACCTGACTGTTTCCTAGTATGATTTGATTGCTTATTGTACCCTATGACTATTATTAAGTGTTGTACCTGATGATTCTTGACTCTTAATGAATGTATCTTTTCTTGTATGAATACTGAGAGTATTTGCAGCAAGACAAATTCCTTATGTGTCCAATCATACTTGGCCAATAAAGAATTCTTCTATTCTTCTTCTAAATGCTCTTGCTCTTTGTTGTGATCCACCGGCAGCCTGCGGAGACGGCAGCAGAGTTGGACAGTGGGGAGGAACGGGGGCCAGTCCAGGACTCTGGAGAGGACTCAGATGAGGGTCCTGCGTCCAATACAGAGATGGGGCCAAGCCATCTGGGAATTATGTGCTGACTCTCGAGCCTCTGATAACAGCGAGGCAGAGGAACAAGGGGAGCCTGTTCCCAGTTCGTGTGTGTGCAGAGCTGCCAGAAGGCAAGAACAGTTAAGACAAAAGGGGTGACTCAGGAGTAAGGCTTGGAGGTAATTGGCCCCCCCATAAGACATAAAGGAGGAGCAAAGGGACAGGAACCTTTGCAGGAAGCAACTTTGTTCTTACTGGTCGGTATGAAACCTGAAGCTCCGTGTTGAATTTCTGCACTTTTTGGTTTTATATAGCTAATTGGAAATTTGGTCGTTGGCAGCATTTCAAGGAAGATAAAGGTGCGTGCTTTTCTGACTTATCCTGAAGGACTTTGGCAGACTTCCATGGGACTCTTTACAAACTGTTTGAGACTCATTACGGGCTGTGAAGGACTATAATTCACAGCCGTTGAAATAAAGAAACAAGGGTTTTGGGACTAACCTGTGTTTGCTAGTGTCTCCATAAGCCTTGGTCAGAACACTCTTGCTCTACAAATGGCTGTAAAGATGACCTGCATTTAAATGCTTTCCACATTTAAAAGTCATGCAGCCCTAAAAAGTTTAGCGTCTCAAATATGCTAAGAAAGTTTCTAGCTGATTTTTCTGCTTTTAAAAAAAGCAATGCTTTTTTTAAAAAAAAAGATAATAAAAAGATACAGAGGCATGTTCTATTGGCACTTGATCAGAGCTCAATCACCTGGTTTTACCATATCGGAGACTACAACAGGAATAAACAATGAACCTAATGCCTTTCGGGCTGCCAGATCTGCACCTGTAAATATCCACATTGTTTTTCCTGGAAAGAGAAACCAAATTAAACTCTTGGGTTTTTCACAGAGTTGATGCTCTATTTTCCAATTCTATTTTGCAATCCAGTTCTCCTCCACATCAGCAACATTTGTATGTCGCCATTGTGGTGGCCCTCAGAAGAATGGGAAGTTTCGGGTTTTCCAAAATGTTCTTCTCCTCAATGGCCCATTCCCCCCACCCCTTGAGGGGTAGAGGAGTCTGATTTGGGTAGCGTCCCCCCGCAATGCTGTCTGTTCTTCTGCAAAGTGGCTCCCTTCCCTCCCATGTGTGATAGGAACATGCGGCCGAGATGTGATGCGCAGCTTTGGACGCTGTTCATCTTTCTTGTCCATCTGCAGCCACTTCAGTGTTGATACTGTTGTAAGGAAATATCCATCTGGTTTAGTTCCAAGTGGAGAGAAAGACACTGGAAACACGGAGGCTGATTGGAAAGATGGTTTATTGGTGGACAAGACCACATGATTTGAGGTCCTGGGCAGCTGAAGACATGGAGGAGAGAGAGAGAGAGATTTATACACTCTCTTGGGCCTTGCCCTTGAGCTTCCTGTTCCTGTTCAAGAAATGTCTTCTATTGGTTGTCACATTTCCAGGGGTCTATGTAGGGGTCATAGCTGAGGTTGTCTGAGGTAAGTTTGGTTGAACGTTGTTGGGTGATTCAATGAAGGGGCTAATTCTACTATTCTACTATGTCCTGGAAGGTCATGTCTTAATCCCATCACCCTGGAGCTGGAGGTCTTTTGTCTTGTAGATAGGATGGCCCAGTTCTTCTTAATGGGCACCAAATATCTGCAGGGAGCTGCTTTCTGCCTTTAAAAACATGTTTCTCCTTTTCTCATCCAGGGAAATATAACATTCTGCCTTTTAAATATTTCCTAGACTATGTCATTCTTCTAGGAGAGGGGTGGTTGCTAACTTTCTACAACACAATACATCGGGATCTGCCGTTTATGTCACAAACACCCACATTGACACAAGTATAGTAGGTGGCTCAGGGGATACCTCCGTTTCCGAGTCACTGTAAGTACTCGGGGGAGTCTACACGCCCTTCCAAATGGCTGAGCTTTTTGCATTTCGAAGCAGGGCAGAGACCCGAAGAAGGGGGCGAGCTGAATTGGGAGGGCTTTGAATGCTCAGCCTTGGCTCCGAGGGCAAGGCCCACCGAAATGCCCCACGTAGCTGTTAGCGGAGGAAAAGGGAGCATTCATGATCGTTTTAGCATTCAATTAAAGAGGCTTTTAAAAAGATTATTTTAAAAAAAGGTTTTCTGAGGGACCATCGTTCCATTTTTTCCTGTTTCTTTTGCATACATTTGTCATATTTCTGTTCTGAAATGAACGTCTTCTTGTTTTCTTGCTTGCTGGCTCCTTCCTTCCTTCCTTCCTTCCTTCCTTCCTTCCTTCCTTCCTTCCTTCCTTCCTTCCTTCCTTCCTTCCTTCCTTCCTTCCTTCCTTTCTCTGTCCCTCCCTCTGTCCCTCCCTTCCCCTTCACTCTATTTCCCTTGTCCTCCCTCAACTTCCTCCTTCCCTCCCTCCCTCCTTCTCCCTCCCTTCTCCTTCCCCTCCCTCCCTCTCCCTTCCCCTCCCCTCCCCTCTCCCTCCCCGGCCCTCTCTCCCTTCCTTCCTTCCTTCCTTCCTTCCTTCCTTCCTTCCTTCCTTCCTTCTCCCTCCCTCCTCCTCCCTCCCTCCTCCCTCTCCCTTCCATCTGCTCTCCCCCTTCATCTCCCCTCCCTTCCTCTTCCTTCTTTTATTTATAAGTTTGCTTTTCAAGTAAAAAAGAACGTTCTGCTAAGCTTGGTTGTCTGGGTTAGGCATCCCCCTCAATATAATTGAGAAGGTATTTTAACCATGTCATCGCCTGGGCCTATTTTGGATTAAATTTAACCCTGTGGGGTTAGTGGAGTAGATCAGCTGACCTCTTTTTGGAGATCATTGATCCGCTGATCCACAGAACCAACAACCTGTTCAGCCAGTTGTGGCAGAGTCATCCTCATACGGTTGCAGGCTTGATTCTACCCACACCCCAAAGTCAGGGGAAACCAAATCTCGCTGTTGCATTTGCACAACATTTTGTGCCCGAAACAACTAAACCACATTGTGGTTTTATAGCATGGTCTGGTTCATACAATGTGTAAAGAGGGTGACCTGGCACTGCCAATACACTGAAACAAATGAGCCAATCCCTGCACTTAGGAAACTATTTACATGTCTATTTAAAAGTGGTGTCCTCGCTCCTCACATCATTTAAAGCTAGTTTGTCTTTATTTATGGCCATATTTGGAAGCACTTGGCTATGTTTCACTTTAAGGCAAATGGAACATTGTCATTGTGGAGCCAGATGGGCAAACAAACAGGAGGGTAAACACGCAACCCCAGGACAAGGCAGAGTGGATGCCTGCTCCTACTTAATCGGAGGACACAAGCTGGCTGTGGGTGATGGGCCCTGTAGTGCAAAATTGGCCACTTGCAAGGTTGATTTGGATGATGTCAGACATCTAGAAAAAAATGTTTCCTTGTTTGTACCCTTCTTTGTCTATTGGGAAGAAAAAATGTGAGAAAAATGAGGTTATGTTGGAAGGAAACATAAAATATAAAAAGGAAGGAAGGAAGGAAGGAAGGAAGGAGGGAGGGAGGATAGGAGGGAGTAGAATTGAAGAAAGGAGGGAGGAAGTGAAAGGGAGGAACGAAGGAGGGAGGGAGGGAGAAAGAAAGAGAGGGATAGATGAAGGAAGAAAAAGGAAGGAAAGGGAGAGAGGAAGAAAGGAAAGGAGGAAAGGATGAAGGGAGGGAGTGTAATGGGTTGGAGTGAGGGAAGAAAGGAGGGAGGAAGTGAAAGGGAGGAACGAAGGAGGGAGAGGGAGGAAGAAAGGAAGGGAGGGAAGGAGGGATGTAGGAAGGAAGGAAAAAGAGAGAGGAAGGAAAGGAGGGAAGGAGAGAGGGAAACTGAGGAAGGAAGGGAGGGAGATAAGGAAGGAGGGAGGAAGAAAGGGTAATGAAGGAGGGAGGGTGGGAGGGAGGAGGGAAGGAAGGAAGAAACAAGGTGGCAGGGAAGAAGGTATTTATTGATAAATAAGTGAATGAGGGTGAGACAAATAGAATGCAACCACCATGCAGCCATGTAACTAAATCCAGGCTATTCCCTGCAGTGTGATGGGTGTGTAAGCACGATCAACTCTCCCTCTTCTCCCCCCCCCTTCCTTCCCCCCCTCCCCGCAAGCTGCAGGGCCAGAAGGTGGGGTGGTGCCTTTGGATAATGACAGCAGAAGGCAAAGGAATACAGACAGCTGGCAAACTGTCCCTCTATGCTACCCAGAAAGCAGCAAGGAACATCCAGAAGCTGCGATGGCTGAATGGCTCACTTTGCGGGAAAGGGGAGATAAAAATCACAACTATTCAATCCCCCCCAAAACCCCCCCACTGTGGTCTGAAGTTCCCTGCTGGGTGTCCCACCATAAAGACCCCAATTCTGCTATAGGAATATCTTCCAAGCTTTGCCAAATGTTTCCCAGAATTAAATGTGGGAAATTCTATTCTATTCTATTCTATTCTATTCTATTCTATTCTATTCTATTCTATTCTATTCTATTCTATTCTATTCTATTCTATTCTATTCTATTCTTATTCTATTCTATTCTTATTCTATTCCTAATATCATCTGATGCTCCATTCAAAATCCAGGAAAGAAATACTTAAGACTCTTTTAATCAGAGAAAATATTTTTTTTTACTGGAAATCAAGTAGTAGCAACGAAAGAATTCTGAATCTGAGAAAATGGGCGCGTAAATCACATATACAAAGTAATGGCAACGTTCCCACCCCCAATAGTTCAATTGGCTCATCCAATTAAAAGTTGTGTATATCATCATGTGGGCATCTCCAGGTGGTGATGAGGCTTCTGTCCGTTGACCTTGGCATAGTTTGATAAAGGGTTGCAGCTGCGCATAGCAGAGGATAGAAACCTAAGCAAGAATGTACCCCCGACCCCCACCCCAGCTTATACAGTTCTGGTTTGTAACACCTCCAGCTCACTTCCTATAACCATTCCCCCCTCCTCCCCCTGTTACTTATGACAGCTGAAAGATGCAAAGCAAAGGGAGAAAAATCTTGAAGGAAAAATCTTGAAAGCTGACATTCGGCCCTCCTAGAAAAGAGACATTAGTCCTAAAAAAGATAAAAATAGAAGGTAATAGAAAATATACATGTAACAGCAACATACTAATTTTTAGGGTTTATCAGGATATTTAATACGAAATGCTTTGATAAGTGTAGGAGCTCTAACATCCTTCTCATTCACCCACTCAGCCTGGGAAGGAGGAAAATGTTTCCAAGCAACCAGATACTGGAGTCGACCCCTTCGTTTTCGAGAATCCAAAATTTCTTTAACTTCACAATGTTGTTCACTTTCAATTAGCAATGGTACAGGGGGATCAACCTGAGTTGGTCTCAAGTCGGAGGAATGTTCAGGTTTTAATAAACTAACATGGAAAACAGGGTGGATCAGTCGAAGAGTTTTTGGTAATTTCAGTTGGACTGCCACAGGGTTCACAATTCGTTCAATTGAGAAAGGTCCAACATACTTAGGTCCAAGCTTTTTTGACTTTTGTGTAGTCTGCAAATATCTGGTGGATAAAAAGACCTTGTCACTCACTTGATATGGTTTTTGTGGAGTTCTCTTTTTATCTGCAATTTTTTTATGAGCTTGATGAGCATCATCTAATGCTTTACAGGTAACCAGCCAGGTAAGCTGGAGCTGTGTTATCCATTCATCTAATGACTGAATGTTAGGTTTCTCCCGTGGAAGCTCAGGTATGGGTACAAAGTCTTGTCCCGAAGCTACTTTAAACAGAGTAAACCCAGTACTACTATGTACCGAATTATTATATGCCACCTCAGTGAATGGCAATAGGTCAGCCCAATTATCTTGCTGATAATTTATATAACATCGAAGGTATTGTTCCAATACCGAGTTAGTTCTCTCACAAGCCCCATTGGTTTGTGGGTGGTGGGCAGAGCTTAAGCCCTGGGCGGAGCCCAATAACTTCAGGAACTCCTTCCAAAAGTTTGAGATAAACTGGACCCCCCTGTCTGAGATTATGCGTTCAGGAACTCCATGTAACCTGTAGATATGTCAAATAAACAGTTTAGCCAATGTTTTTGCAGATGGGATTTTCCGACAAGGTATGAAATGTACCTGTTTGGAAAACAAATCGGTTACTATCCAAATAACTGTATTCCCCCCACTTTCAGGTAATTCCACTATAAAATCCATAGAGATTTCCTTCCATGGAGCTGTTGGTCTAGCCACATTTTGTAGTAAGCCTGCTGGTTTACCAGGAGGCCGTTTGGCTGAGGCACAAATAGGACAACTAGCTACATAAGTCTCAACATCCTTTTTCAAGGTAGGCCACCAAAATTGTCTTTTAACCAAATGTAAGGTTTTCATGAATCCAAAATGACCAGTGGCTTTAGAGTCATGAGCTTGCTGTAATATTTGGTTTCTCAGCTTCGCTGGCACATATAATTTGGCCTCCACCCATGCCAATCCATCTCTAACTGTACAGTTATTTGAGTGAGCAAGGAACCAATCATCTAGTTTTAGAGCATCTCTTAACTGTGCAGTCAAATCATTTGATAAATCAACCTCCTTCTTTTTCTGGGCTCTGGTAACCACTGGAGCTGCCAACTGTTTGGTTGGGACAATCGGCCGTACCACTTCTCGGTGAGCACTATTATATTGAGGTAATCTAGATAAAGCATCCGCCATGAAGTTCTTCCCCCCTGGAATGTACTTCAATGAAATATTAAAGTGCTTAAAGTACAGAATAATGTCAGCTGGTGCTCCATTCAAAATCCAAGAAAGAAATACTTAAGACTCTTTTAATCAGAGAAAAGATATCTTTTACTGGAAATCAAGTAGTAGCAACGAAAGAATTCTGAATCTGAGAAAATGGGCGCGTAAATCACATATACAAAGTAATGGCAACGTTCCCACCCCCAATAGTTCAATTGGCTCATCCAATTAAAAGTTGTGTATATCATCATGTGGGCATCTCCAGGTGGTGATGAGGCTTCTGTCCGTTGACCTTGACGTAGTTTGATAAAGGGTTGCAGCTGCGCATAGCAGAGGATAGAAACCTAAGCAAGAATGTACCCCCCACCCCCCCAGCTTATACAGTTCTGGTTTGTAACACCTCCAGCTCACTTCCCATAGCCAGCAGTTTGATTCTGACTGGCTCAAGGTTGACTTGGCCTTTCCATCCTTCTAAGGTCAGTAAAATGAGGAGCCAGATTGTTGGGGTCAAGTTACTGACTCTGTAAATTGCTTGGAGTGGCCTGTCAAGCACTATGAAGCGGTATGTAAGTCTTAGTGCTATTGCCACTAATTTAACTGCAGTGATTCCCTTAACGACTGTGACAAGAAAGGTCGTAGAACGGGATAACATTCACTTAACAACTATTTCACTTAACAACAGAAATTTTGAGCTCCAAACTGGGCTCAAAATTTGTGGTTAAGTCCAGGACTTAACGACTGTATTCTCCTTTACCCAACTAGATGTCCAGAAAAACAAGACCTTGCCAATTTTTTAGGTTAATGAAATGCAGCATTAAATTGATCTTGCTGTTGGAGGTGTATTCAAACATTTAAGTGGAAGTTACTTTCCTGCAATTTAAACCCATTATTTTGTGTCGAACTCTGGAATGGCGGAGAATAGACCTCCTTCTGGGTGACAACAAGCCTTCGTACAAGTGAAGACTGCTAACACAACCATTCCCAATCTCTTCTGAGAGCTAATTGTTCCCATATCTTTAGTTTTTACCTTGTGTGATCCTACCTGTTACTCTTCTTTGAACCTTTTCCTATCCAAATCCCTCTTAAGTATGGCACCCTCAACTGGACACAACATTTAAAACGGGATCTGACCAATACAGAAAACAGTAAAGTGAAGCCCATATGCTTCATAATCTGAAAATTATATATTTCTTTCTTTTTCCCCCCATATATGTTTTATTTTTATTCCTAAACATTTTGAATACAGTGTATTGTCAGGACATATCTGTCAGGATTCCGGCAGTTACCCCAATTAAATCATGAGTCTTGAGCCAAACTTCCAAAACTTCAAAAGGATTTATTGGGAGTTAACACATCTGGTGCTGCCTGGCTGTACCCGACTCTGAGACACATAACTCATTGTCACTCTTGACCCTGTTTTTTTCCCACCCACCCCCGTGTGTAACATAATTCATATTCTCCAGTGAGACACATTGATAGCCAAGAGTCATCAATCAGGCTCTCCACTTAGAATTTTGCGCAGCAGAAACTTCAGTCACCTAGTTGCTATCTTTGAAAAACCATTTATGGAATGCGCTTTCGCTTTCCAAGCTGCCGCACTGCTCTTTCACACCCCTTTACCCGCTCCCTTTCTGTTGGCAACTCTAAAAAGACCATAGAAATATTTTATGAGATGACAATATCATTTACAAAGTAGCAAAACAAAAACAGAGATATTAACATATATACTAATAACAATAATAATAGTATAACAGAGTAATTTTAACTGAATTTCTCTTTATGTTAACTTATTTGTAATCCTGATAATTAAATCAACAAGTTTATAATCATAAACCCACTTTATATTTAATTCATACATAACAGTAATCTTTCTTCACCTAATTTCTACGTCTTATCTCTAACCATTCATAAAATCTATTCCATGTTAAGTAATATTCTATGTCTTCTTTATCCTTTATTTTTAATGTCAGTCTATCCATCTCTGCACAGTCTAGTATTTTCCATATTACATTCTCATCTGATGGGGTGTTCTCATTTTTCCAATATTGCACAAATACAATCCCTGCAGCTGTCAATACACGCAGGACAACTATATATTTCTTTTGATGATGCCTAGAATTAAAAACTTGCTTTTTTTGCAGCTAATTCACATCGCTGACTCAGAGTCAGCTTGACTTCAGAAATCAGTAATTTTTTCCGCAATTCCTGATTTTGGTTTCTCAAGGGAAGAACATGGCATTCTTTTATTTTGACAGCTTCTCCAACGTCACCAAGGTCATTCTGACCTGCATTTCTGCCTCCAAGAGAATTAGGGATCTTACCCAAATTTGTGTCATCTACAAATCTGAGAAGTGCACTTGCTCAGCTGTTGCCAGGACTGAATCTTGTGGTATTTACTTCATTGACAACTCCTTCCAGATTGATGAGGAACTTCTGAGTAGGTGACTATAACATTTATATTTTTAAAATGTGTTCACTTAGGTATTGTGATCGTGTAAATGTACAGTATGTATTGCCAAATTATGTTAAGAGAAGAAAAGAGGTACATATAAAAAGGACTTTAAAAAGTGAAAAAAATACAATAGGAGAAAAATGAAAATATAACATATAACTATAATAATTACCTGTTGCAATTAGAGTTAATTTGGTGTAGAGCAGGGGTGTCAAACTCGATTTCATTCAGGGCCATAACAGGGTTGTGTTTGATCTCAGGGGGCGGTGTGTGTGTGTGTGTGTGCCCAGGGGCATGACCAGTGGGCGTGGCCAACATAATGTCACTCTTCGAGGCTCCATTTTCAACCAAGATGGCCTCCTGAAGCCCTCTGCCAGTGAAAACAGTGCACACGGCCTTGGTTTTCGCTGGCAGAGGGCTGCAGGAGGCTGTTGCGGCCAAGAATGGAGCCCGGGCGGCAGTGGTGGGATTCAAATTTTTTTACTACCTGTTCTGTGGGTGTGGCTTGGTGGGTGTGACAGGGGAAGGATACTATAAAATCTCCATTCCCTCCCCACCCCACTAACCTGCTTTCCAGCTCTGTTCTCCTGTGCAGGGCA
The DNA here is from genome assembly GCF_049901715.1 of Pseudonaja textilis. Lineage (NCBI taxonomy): Eukaryota > Metazoa > Chordata > Lepidosauria > Squamata > Elapidae > Pseudonaja > Pseudonaja textilis. The sequence continues at coordinate 9,280,341 of NC_141995.1, forward strand.
ACCAAAGAAGACCCAGCCAATCAGTTGGGACTTGGAAGGCAGAGAAGAGACGGGGTTGGCGGGGCCAGTCAGAGGTGATATTTGCCGGTTCTCCAAACTACTCAAAATTTCCGCTGCTGGTTCTCCAGAACTGGTCAGAACCTGCTGAATACCACCTCTGCATGAGTGGCGATGTGTTGAGACTCTTGGACTAAAAATGAATACCACCTCTGCCAGGTGGGCCTTGTGTGGCTTCCCTGAATTCCATTTTTGTAGACAGAGGCACCGCGGGACAATCCTTCGTTGTTTCCAGGGTGGCCCCATGGGCCAGATCTAAGCACCCCATGGGCTGGATCCAGTTGCCAGGCCTTCAGTTTGACACCCCTGGTCCAGTGTTTGAGGTCCGAGAGAAATGGGCTTTAGTTTAAATAAACGGGACAAATAAACAAACCAACCAGCAGCGAGTCAAATAGAAACACATCCTGAAAAATCATCCAGGGTGCTCCACTTGTGAACATAACAGGGCGTTGGTGGTGGTGGGGAGCGGCTTTAATGATGGAAAGTTATTTAGTGCAGCATGGAGTTAATTGCTTCTAATCACTGCTTACATCCATCTGGTTTTATGGTAGACAACAAACCTCTTCATCGGATTTGCTCATTAGGCATACTGTAAATCACAGAAATATCCTGGCATTTCACATATTGTGATCCTATTAGCCAGGCTGCATTTCTTGCCTAGCCACAGAAACAAAGCGTCATGGCAGCGTCGCTATTAAGATGCCGTCAGATCTGGATAACCGGTTTATTTATTTATGTTAGTGTTTTTCAACCTTGACCACTTGAAGAGATGGGGACTTCAACTCCCAGAATTCCCCAGCCAGCCACGAAGTCCACTTTATGATCTAGTCCTATGTATACAGTGGCATTTTTAAACTATTTAACTTACTAAATGTTTTAGACAGGTTTTAGACTAGGTTTTTAATTATTATTATTATTTTAATTATTTTAATTTTTAAATACTTGTAGTGTGATTGTGATGTGGTATTTTGGCCACTGTGCTGGAGTAGCTTTCAAATTTCATTGTATTCGTGGAATGCAATGAAAATAAAGGTAAATTCTAAATTCTAAAATGAGGTGGGGACTTTAACTCTCAGAATTCCCCAGCCAGCCTGAAGTCTGCTTTATGAGGTGGGGACTTCAACTCCCAGAATTTCTGGGAATTGGAGTCCACAGGTCTTAGAGTAGGCAAGGTTAAAAAATACTGATTTATTTGCATCCATTGTGTATCACAGAAATGACTCTTGGGGACACTTTTTTTTTTTACATTCCTGTTGTGGGTTTTATTGAAGTTTTCCTTGAAGTTCAGGCAGGTCCATTGCCATTTTGGGTTCAAAGTATTATGGGAGAATAGACACCAAGGCCTGTTCCAGGTAGTCCTGAGCTTACAACCGTTCATTTAGTGGCCATTCGCAATTATAACGGCACTGAAAAAAGTAACTTATGACCGTTTTTCACACTTGCGACTGTTGCAGCATCCCCATGGTCATGGGATCAAAGTTCAGACGCTTGGCAACTGACCCATATTTATGATGGTTGCGGTGTCCTGGGGGGTCACATGATCCCCTTTTGTGACCTCCTAACAAGCAAAGTCAATGGGAAAGCCAGTTTCGCTTAACGACCATGTGGTTAATTTAACAGCTGCTATGATTCACTTAACAACTGTGGCAAGAAAGGTCATAAAATGGAGCAAAACTCACTTCCGTCTCGCTCAGCAACAGAAATTTTGGGCTCAGTTGTGGTCATAAGTCAAAGGCTATCCTATTTTTCTCCCATGACTGAGTTTTATTACATTAAGCCCGTATCTAGGCCTAGCCTTCCTAAATTGGGCTGAATTTGGAACTCCTTGGCTTCATTCATCCTGTTTTATCCCCATTCCCCCCACCAAAAAAAACCCCATGTGCTGTTACTTTGCAAAACTTATAAAACTTTATAAATTAAAACACCACCCTCTGTGTGTTTTAATTTTAAACAACGAAAGTGTGTGCAATTAGAAAACTGAAACTCTTTTTTTAAGTATTCAAATCGCATAATTGGGAAGGACTTTTTGAAATTCCAGAGTGGTTGAATGTATTATAATGAGATTTTTTTAAAAAAGTTTGTGAACATTTCTTAATGTACAGTGAAGAGTGAGCACACAAATTGCTTTTTCCAGCAATTAATCCTAAATTAAGTCCATTTATCTCATCAGTACCCACCATCTTAGAAATGGAATTTGTTTTCTGAAGAGGGCACTTCAGAGAGGAATAAAATGGTGTAAGGTAAAGGTTCCCTTCGCACAAATGTGCTAGTTGTTTCTGGTTCTAGGAGGCGGTGCTGATCTCCGTTACAAAGCTGAAGAGCCAGCGCTGTCTGAAGACATCTCTGTGGTCATGTGGCCGGTATGACTCAATGCCGAAGGCGCACGGGACGCTGTTACCTTCCCACCAAAGGGGCCCCTATTTCTCTACTTGCATTTTTTACATGCTTTCGAACTGCTAGGCTGGCAGAAGCTGGGACAAGGAACGGGAGCTCACTCCGTTATGTGGCGCTAGGGATTCAAACCGTCAAACTGCCGACCCCTCTGATCGACAAGCCCAGCATCTTAGCCACTGAGACAATGAAACTAGAACATAGAATAATAAGAGTTGGAAGGGACCTTGTAGATCATCTAGTCCAACCCCCTGCTTGAGCAGGAGACCCTATACCATTTCAGACAAATGGCTGTCCAGTCTCTTTTTGAAAGCCTCCAGTGATAGAGCAGCCACAACGTGTGAAGGCAAGTCAATTTACGGATTGATTGGTTTCACCATTAAAAAATGATCCTTTGTTCTAGATTGGTTGGTTTCTAACCATTGTTTCTTCTAACCATTGTTTCCTTTTGGTCCTTTGGGGAATAGTTCAACTCCTATCCAGTTCCTGTAACTGTTCTTCATATTTTTTAGCCTCCAGTCCCCTAATCATCTTGGTTGCTCTTCTCTGCACTCTTTGCTAATTCAAAACTCTACTAGATCTGAAGATTGTCCATTGTTGGCATAATCCACAAAGTGTTCTGGTTCACGTTATCAGTGATTAACAATATGGCCACCTCCAGATGAAGATTCAGATCTGCGTTTTAAAGGAGGTAACCAGCATCTTGAATCTCACCCGGAAGCACACTGAAAGTCTAGTACAGCCTGTGCAGCAGTTGTGTTGCACAGATTAACTTTGGAGCACCCAGAACTCCATGTGCTACCAGATTCTGCAGCAGTTGCATCTTACAAAAGTTCCTCAGGTCAGGTCAATGAAGAGTGTGTTGCAATAATTTAACAGGAAAGTCACTAAGGGATGAGTGATGGTGTGTTGAGACTTTTCAACCAAGAATAGTTGCGACTGGCATCCTGGAAGAATCCATGCAACATCCCCCAGCCACAGCTACCTACTTGGGCAAGAATTTTGAGTCCACCCAGATTTTGCATCAACTGGTTCTGGGAGAGTCCAAGCCCATCAAGATTTAAGGTGTGTCATTCAGGACCACCATCCTAGCAAAATACACCTTCCAGAAGGTTCGATAGCAGTTTCATTTGCCTCTTTTGTGTTGTCCGCTTATTGTAACACAATTAAAAATAGGCAGAAGAGGAATTTAAAGACAGTAGCCTAGGCAACCCCTCACGCTTCTGTCGGCTAATTAAACAGATGCTTCTGAAATAGTTCAAAACAAGTAAATGAGGAAAAAAACATACCAATGAATGAACTTCTTTCCTGTTTGCTACAAAAAGCATTTGGAGTATCATTGTGGGGAGGGAGGCAAGTACACAAAGTCAGCCTCTGAGTGTGAAGAATTGCAGTGGTTTGTGTATTCTGTTCGCAAGTGTGCAAGCCAAATAGGCTAAAACTTTGGAATAAGAGTTAGCCTGAAATGCAGCTAACCAGGGGTGGGATTCTACCAGTTCGTACCTATTCGCTAGAACCGGTTGTTAACATTCTAAGCAGTTCGGAGAACCGGTTGTTAGAAGAAATGACTGGGCTAATCCTGTAAGGAAGGCAGGAAGGAAACATTCTGGTGTTGCTTACAGAAACTGCCTCTCCGTTAACCCTTATTACATTCTTGGCAAGACTAGACTTCCTGTCTCAGGAATGTCTCTGGAGTATTTTTCCCTCTTTTGCTAGTGCTTTGCTTGTGTGGAGTGACCATTCAAAGTTACAATGGCACTGAAAAAAGTGACTTATGACCCTTTTTCATACTTACGACTGTTGCAGCATCCCCACAGTCATGAGAGGCCAGGCGAGGAGATGCGTGCCTCGATGTGAGTGATGTTGAGTTGGCCACGCCCAGCCAGTCACATGACCACCTAGCCTCGCCCACAGAACTGGTTATTAAAAAATTTGAATCCCACCACTGAAGCTAACTACAGAGTTACAGCCCTTTCCGAGCAGTTTGCAGATTGTCCCCCAACAATCTGGGTCCTCATTTTACCAACCTTGGAAGAATGGAAAGCTGAGTCAACCTTGAGGCCCGTCAGGATCGAACTCCAGACTGTGGGCAGAGTTAGCTTGCAATACTATATTCAAATCACTGTGCCAGCAAATCCCACTCAGTTTGCTGTTTGTTCTTCATTGTATATCTAGTGTTCTTCTTTGCTGGAATTTGACCTTCAGAGGATTGTGTAAGAACCTTTGGACTAATCTAAGTGACTTGAATTAGGCTCTTTGGCATTATGCTCTGGCCAAGTTAATGCTAGTCAATAAATTAAATTTCTAGAAGAAAAGGATTGTTATACACATATAAAATATTGTTGTGTCCCATCCACCCAACTTTTGACAATGAAAAAACCATCATACGGATTAAAGAATGAGTGCTTGAGCTGGAACTATTTTTAAAAAAACAGGAGCCAAAGTCTTTATTACTGCAATGGCAGCTTGGGTGATAAGGTCTTCTTATTTAAATATTTTATCATATCCTTTCTCCTTGCACAGAATGATACTTTCATTAGACAGACTAAACAACCTGCCATTTATGGCCCTGGAGGGAAATTTGGACTACATATTGCCAAAAGATGTGGCCTTCTCCCATAGAATTTCACATTTTGCTACGTGGTGCAGTTAAGAATCTGGGTTTGTTGACTGGAAGCAATGGTGGGATTCAAATCTTTTTTCCTACTGGTTCTGTGGGTGTGGCTTGGTGGGCATGGTGTGGCTTGGTGGGCATGGCAGGGGAAGGTTACTGCAAAATCTCAATTCCCTCATGTTAGGAATATGGGTCACCTAACAGCTATTTGGGTTAGAAATATACATAAACCAGGATAAACATTTTAAAACTGTATCTTTAAGAAAATGCAAAACTGTAATTAGGTGTGGTTTCTCACACAGCCATAAGATGGAGCCAGAAAGGTGTATTGTCTTAGTCTGAGTCTCAGAAGAGAGTGTAAGTGTATCTCTGTTTCCTTCTTTTGGAAAGTATTGCCGTTGCTCCATTTCTTCTAATTGACTGATATTACTGGATTTAATGTAAGTCTATTACTGAATTTTTTTTAGACACTGGACTTTGATATTTGGATTATCCCTGGATTGAAAAACTGACTGATTTACCTGTAAATGATTTTGGATTGCTTATTTTGGACTTTGCTTAAACCTTTCTGGAAGTAAAAACCTACATTTACTGTACAGTGTATCTGTGTACTGTGTGTGTATTATTCAAACACTTCTCTCAAATACGTCTCCCTGTATGCGCTCATTCTCCTAACGGGGAATTACCTCAACACCTCCCCACCCCACTTTTCTGCTTTTCAGCTCCGTTCTCCTGTGCAGGGCAACCAAAGAAGACCCAGCCAATCAGCTGGGACTCAATGGGAGGCAGAGAATAGATGGGGGCAGAGGTGGGATTTGCTGGTTCTCTGAACTATTCAAACTGCTACAAGTTCTCCAGAACTGGTTAGAGCCCACTGAATACCATCTCTGACTGAAAGGTTGTCAGTTCGAGACCCAAATACCATGTGACAGAGTGAGCTCCTTGCCTCAGCTTCTGTCCATCTAGCAGTTTGAAAGCAGGCAAATGCAAGTAGATAAATAGGTACCCCTTTAGTGGTAAGGCAATAGTGTTCCTTGTTCCTTGGGCTGGCCACATGACCACAGAAGTGTCTTCGGACAATGCTGGCTCCCTCAGCTAGGAAATGGAGATGAAAAGTGCCCCCTAGAGTCAGACACAACTCAACAGGGGAAACTACTTTTTAATCTTTTCATCAACCAAAACAGACTTTGGTTAAAACGTATATTAATATTTGTGCTGACTTCTTGCTTGAGCTGGTTCGCTGAGGAGAACACTCCAGTTTTGTTCCATAGGAGTTTGGTCAAATTTTGTTCAATTATGATTGTTGTGAAAACTTTGGATTTAACTTCAATAGATGTATTTCTAGTCAGATGATCTAATATTCTATAAAGTTCCTAGTTTTATTTCCCTTTATTTCTACTTCGCTGTATTGTATTGATCTTTGTATCTAAATGGAGCTAAATGAAATCCTTTATGAGCCTGAAAAATAAGATTAAAAATGTTCTAGTAAATATAGTGAAAAGGAATTCATTAAACCTCATAACTTCATCCTTTACAGGTCTCTGGTTTTCTGTGGAATTCTGAAATGTAGTTTGCGGAGAGATCATAAGAAAGTACCAAAAGATGGGAGTTTATATATAGTAAATGTTTATAGATGGAGTAGTTTTACATCTGGCGAATAACTTATAGCAACGGCACTTAGACTTACATCTTGCTTCATAGTGCTCTACAGTCCCCTCTAAGCGGTTTACAGAGTCAGCCTATTGCCCTCCAATAATCTGGATCCTCATTTTACCCACCTCAGAAGGCTGGAAGGTTGAGTCAACCTTGAGCCCGCTGAGATTCGAACTGCCAAATTGCTCTCCGATATTTCGTGGCCGCACAATATTGTGCAAGAAAAAAAAAAGTGTTCTGACATCTTTTAATCTTCACCCTGCATTTCTCCTGACCGGCTTCATGTCAACATCAATTGAAGTCGATGGGATTTTGGGTGGTCTAGGCTTTTGATTTGTGGTGTACTTAAGATGTTCCCTTAGCCGTTCAGATCAGCGTGTCTGCATTGTACATCATCTTGTTCTTTAAAGAGTGAGTTGTCAAGTTACAAGCACAAGCTCTTCCCTCCTTATTTATCAAAACAGACAAGCTTTGCCTCAGATGGGAAAGCTGTCTTGACTTGCCGATGTCTTCTGAAGTAGTCAGTCACACTTGCTGAGGGACCCGAGCCCCCTTTCTCTCTTAAGGAAAACACAAACAATTACCTCGATAGATACCTTATGCAGATTATGAGCCTTGTCATTCATTTGCCAGGGCCAAACCCAATGGCTTGATCTAGCATGATGGATGGACGGGGTATAATGAATGTTCAGGCTAAAAACCCTGCCATTAGAGCAGATTCCCATCAAGAAGATGGATGGCTTTGAAGCTGAATGTTTAAATTTATCTCTGGCTTAAAGGCAGCAAACGGAGCCCCGGATTTGCCAATATAATAGCACTTGCCAGGAAAACAACAATAACTAGCAATAAGTTGTAATTTATTGATTTTTTTTTAAAAAATATTAAACTGGGTTTTGAAGCTGGTTTTCAGAAGGACAACTACCTGTCTAAAAGTGTTGGGCTCCTTAATGGATCCAGAGGAAGAGGAGGAATAACAGAATAACAGAGTTGGAAAGGCCCTTGAGGTCTTCTAGTCCAACCCCCTGCTCAGTAAGGAAACCCTACATCATTCCAGACAAGTTGCTTTCCATACTCTTCTTAAAAACCTCTGTAGAAAGTTGTCACCCACCTTTCCCCTAGAAGAATGAAATATTTTAGGGAATATTAAAAAGGTGGACTATTATATTTCCCTAAAGGGAGAAATGTGCTCTTGGAGACAGAAAGCAGCCCCCACCTTTCTTAATAGCCCTCAGCAAATGTCAACACTTAAGAGATGGATAGCTCTATTCATAAGCAAATTCCCTGCAGCAAGGTCTGAACAAAGGTAGGTAGCCCTCAGCCACAATGGGAACTGCCCAACAAGCCCCTTCATTGCATCCGCCCAAACTTCAACCAAACTCAGACAAACTCCTAGGACTTGTACCTGGCCCCATGGGAGTCTGACAACAGCCAATAGAATACATGTTCTTGCATAGAAACAGGAAGCTCAAGTGCAAAGCCCAAGAGAAGGTATAAAAACGCCTCAGTCTCAACTCCATGGGATCAGCTGCCCCCCACCCAACCATCCATGGGGTTCTGCTTCATTATTAAACCATCTTTCCAATCAGCCTCCAGCCTCCATTTTGACTCCAATGCCTTTCTCCCAGCTTGGAACTGAACCAGATGGACATTTCTTCGCACATCTCCCATGTGAACACCCATCACTTCTGCAGGCAAGTTCTAAGAGGGAGGAGGAGGAGGAGGAGGAGAAGGAGGAGGAGGAGGAAAGTAGAGGCTGAGGTTACAAATGAAGACAGGGGTCCTAAGATTTCAATCTTCTTCTCAGATCAGTTCCAAGAAAAAAAGCACATCAACCTCATGTTAAAAGACACATTTGGAAATGTCCCCAAAAGCGTGATGCTTCCAACAGCAGAGTTTGCAATGCAGCTGATCAGTTTAGTTGAAATGAGGATTGGAATCAGGCCAGAAGGTGTCATTTTGCCTGGGTTATATAAGCTGTTGTTGTAGTATAGGTTAGAATGACATAGCACACAAGTAAATAGAATAAGGTATACTTCTACCAATGTGGCTTTGTGGGAAAGAAATGTGGAGAGGGATGTATATTATTCTCTGGTTGAAAAAAAAAGAGTGCAAGTGTTAAATGGGGAAGCTATTTACCATTTTCTGTATTTTCCTGGTAAAGGTAAGAAATATGCAGATCAGGAATGAGAAAGAGGTTCAGCTTGAAAAACAGAATAACAGAGTTGGAAGGGACCTTGGAGGTCTTCTAGTCCAGCCCCCTGCTCAGCCAGGAAATCCTATCCCATTCCAGACAAGTGGCTGTCTAGTCTCTTCTTAAAAATCTCCAGTGTTGGAGCATCCATGACTTCTGAAAGCGAGCCATTCCACTGGATAATGGTTTCCAGTGTCAGGAAATTTCTCCTTAGTCCTAGATTGCTTCTCTCCTTGATTATTTATTTTATTTTGTTTATTTATTTGATTTGTCAATCGCTTACAAGATAATAGGTATAAGTATAAACATGAGTAAGAATACAGGAAATAGGTACGAAAAAATGGGGACAATAGGACAGGGACGGGAAGCACAATGGTGCTCTTATGCACGCCCCTCACAGACCTCTTAGGAATGGGGCTAAGTCAATAGTGGATAGTTTCCACCCATTGCTTCTTGTCCTGCCCTCAGGGGCTTTGGAGAATAGCTTGACTCCCTCTTTTTTGTGGCAGCCCCTGAGCTACCATATCTCCTCTAGTCCTTCTTTTCATAAGATGAGACCTACCCAGTTCCAGCAATCGTTCTTCCTATGTTTTAGCCTCCAGTCCCCGAATCATCTTTGTTGCTTTCCTCTGCACCCTTTCTAGAGTCTCAATATGTTTTTATATTATGGTGACCAAAACTGGATGCGGTATTCCAAGGGTGGTCTTACGAAGGCATTATAAAGCAGTATTAACAATTCACGTGATCTTGATTCTATCCCTCTGTCAATGGAGGCTAGGATTGCAGTGGTTTTGCATCACATTGGCTCATATTTAAGTGAATGTTGATTAGGACTCCAAGACGCTTTTCTCAGTTACTGCTATTGAGCCAAGTTTCACCTAAATATGTACCTGTACATTTGGATTTTTCCGGAGGCAACTGGACTTCCTTGCTTTTTCTTTTGAAGACATTTCGATTCTCACCCAAGAAGCTTCTTCAGCTCCGACAGGATAGGCAGGAGGACTGAAGAGCTGAAGAAGCTTCTTGGATGAGAAGCAAACGTCTTCAAAAGAAAAACAAAACAAGGAAGTCCAGTTGCCTCCTGAAAAAGCACCTTTGGGACAACCATGACCTGGAGGACTGAAAATCTCTACAGACTGTATATTTTTCTCACCACTGAATTTCATTTTGTTATCATTTGAGAATTCTCTAGTTGGGATGACTTCAAGGTCAAGCTCAGCATTCTGTTTTTTAGGATAGCCAGGCAAGTCTTAGAACCAGATGCAGAAGGTCCTGTTCATCTTTCCAGTTTGAGAATCAGAGCTATGCCCCATCTGAAGTGGTGGGTTTTATTTCCTGTTGAAGATAACAACTACAGGTAGAGTTATACTCTACGAAGCTCTCTAATTTTCAAAAGCACTGTATCAGAAGGCTGGACTAGAAAAATGGATGGAAACTAACCAAGGACAGAAACAACCTAGAACTAAGGAGAAATTTCAATAATATTTTTTATTATTGAGCTAATAGAAGACGTAAACTCTCAGTTAGAATGAAGATCATCACTGCAGACAAGTCAGGACAGAATGATTAAAATCCAACCAAAATAGAAATTTAAAGTTGTAGTTATAGAAACACTATCTCCCAATATTAAAAAGCAAAAGTAAAAAAGGTACCAGAGTATCATCTTGGCAAGGACCTCCAGAGAGGGCATAAAGTAATTGAAAAAGCTTTGTTCAATGAAAATCTAGAATAGTAAGACACCTCAAAACCAGACAGGGAGAGGGTGTGGTCATAATTCATGGATAGGTCCAAGCAAAACTCACCTGTTAAGATGATTTAGCACCAAACTATTTGTAGATTGACTTCAGTGAATGAAAAGAGGAACTGAACAATAGTGGAAGACCAAGCACCTGAGGGTAGGACAAGAAGCCATGGATGGAAACTAATCAATGAGAGAAGCAACCTAGAACTAAGGAGGAATTTCCTGACAGAACAATTAACCAGTGGAATGATTTGCCATCAGAACTTGTAAATGCTCCAACACTGCAGGTTTTAAAGAAGTGATTGGACAGTCACTTGTCTAAAATGGGATAGGGTTTCCTGGCTGAGCAGGGGGTTCAACTAGAAGACCTCCAAGGTCCCTTCCGTTATTCTGTTATGGAGATGAATGTGTTTTGGGTGCCTCCAGAGGTCTATGAAACAAGTAATGTTGAAATGTTTGGGGCACTTATTTGATGAGGAATCCTACTTCGCTCTTCATTCTTGCTCCTTGTGGCCAACATACCAGGGATGCCAATCTCCCCTGCTCATTGGCTGCCAAATGAGCAATATTCAGGCTTTCCCATTTCCCTCAACAGTCTGTCCAGACGCCTGGACAACTGGAACAAATCTGCCCCTGTTCTCCGTGTAGGGACTTTATGAAAAATTGCTGCCTGCTCCAATGCGATGTTTCCACCCCCCCCCCTCCACACACACCCTTCCCCAATTCGATTACACGGATACTCGGTTTAATAATCATGGCCACGCAGGTCTCCAAGACCGCTTGCCAAAACCTGGGTCATCCAAAGTCATTTGGTGAAGGAATCCATGATGATCAATGCTTGCAGTGATAAATTCCTGGTTGATCGCGGCAGCCCGCAGCAGCCTCTTCTCGTAATGACATTCTGCTCTTGTTGGCAAGCGGCCTTCATCTGCTGCTCCCCCCCACCGCCACCAGCCCCCTCCCATCACAAGTCACAGAAAGCAATGACAACATCCGCAGCCACAACAAATCCAAGGGAGGCTTTTGAGAAACAGAAGGCAAAGGTGGTGTGATTGAATACCCTAGGATATTTCTTTCCTATGACCTTTAGTCTCCAGGCTTGGCTGCCCAGAAGTATCCAAAATTCTCCCGCCACCCTGTTTTGCAGCCTCTTCTGTTTGAAATGGAGTCAGGTGTCTTCAGGAAGAAGGGGGCATGTTGCGAAGCAAACATATTGCTAGCTTAAGGGTCATTCCTTTTTAAATTATTTTTTTAAAATAAACTTTATTAAATATTAAAAATACATGCATAATACAAAACATTTCAAACAATACGAAACCAAAAAGATATACATCACCAATAAACATAAAAACATAAACATTTCTACTTGCTGAGACGGTGTGTTCTTATCAAACAATTTTCCAATGCTTACTTCCCATCTCTGGTAAATACTCCTATCATAACCTCTTTATATTTTCCCTTCCCTATCTGTTTACTCGCAGGTTTCTATCCTTTATCCAATTATACCAGTTTTCCCAAACTGTACAATGTTTTAAGTCTTCCTTATCTTTTAACTTTGGGTTGAGTTTATCCATTTTCGCACAGTTGTAGATCGTCTGGATGATCAAATTATCCGTTGGCATCAGGTCCCCCTTCCAACATTGATCAAATGCTATCCTTGCTGTAATTATTGTATGTAAAATTAAATATTTCATTTCTTTTGAGATTTCACCTTTTGTTATTCCCAACAAAAAAAAAAATTAACCATCATTCCTTGTAGCCCAAAGATTATACATGCAACTACTATATTTCAACCTGCACCTTGGATACATGGTAGTAGTCTTCCAATATTTTAGGGGCTGTCACAAAGAAGATGGAGACAAGCAGGGGTGGGATTCAAATAATGTAACAACGGGTTCTCTGCCCTAAAGACTGGCTGGGGTGGACGTGGCCATGGAGGCATGGCCAGCGGGTGTGACAGGCAGCACTTGATCTTCTGCAGTCCCCTGGGAGCAAAAATGGACCACGGGGGTGTGTGTGTGTGTGTCTCTGCTGCACCTCCCCACACCCCATTTGGGCCTAGTAGGCCTCCCTGCACTTACCTGGGAGCCAAAATGGGGTGTGTGGAGGCTCCTGGAAGGGGCAGGGCAGTGAGGGGCAAGTCAGCAATTTAACAACTGGTTCGGCTGAAGTGGTGTGAACCACTTGAATCCAGGGGTAGGATTCCAATTTTTAACAACCGGTTCTGTGGGCATGGCTTAGGTGGTGGGTGTGGCTTGGTGGTCATGTGACTGGGTGGACATGGCTTGGTGGTCATGTTACTGGGTGGTTGTGGCCAACTCAATATCACTCACATCGAGACATGCATCTCCTCGCCTGGCCTCTCATGACTGTGGGGATGCTACAACAGTCGTAAGTGTGAAAAAGGGTCATAAGTCACTTTTTTCAGTGCCATTGTAACTTTGAATGGTCAATCCATACAAGCAAAGTACCAGCAAAGGAGGGAAAAATACTCCAGAGAAGTTCCTGAGACAGGAAGTCTAGTCCTGCCAAGAAGGTAATAAGAGTTAACGGAGAGGCAGTTTGTGTAAGCAACACCAGAATGTTTCCTTCCTGCCTTCCTTACAGGATTAGGCCAGTAATTTCTTCTAACAACCGGTTCTCTGAACGGCTTAGAATGTTAATAACCGGTTCTAGCGAATAGGTGCGAACTGGTAGAATCCCACCCCTGGTTGAATCCCACCACTGGGGGCAACCTATTCTCCAAAACACCTGAAGGCAGGACAAGAAGCAGTGACTCGAGGGACTCACAAGAGTCTTCTCAACACCACAGTTCAAAGACATCAATTCTTTGGTGCTCATCCTTCCTTGTGGTCCGGCTCTCACACTCATACATTACTACTGATGGACCTTTGTTGGCAAGACGAGGTCTCTGCTTTTTAATATGCTGTCTAGTTTTTCCTTAGCTTCCCTCCCAAGGAGCGAGTTACTTTTAATTTCACTGCTTGTCTCTTCTCTTATTCAGCATTCATGGAATAATTGTTTGAGCCAACAATACGAGAAGTCGTACTGAAATTCTAAGAACACAAGAGAGAAAGGGTGAACATTTATAGGATAGGAGGCAGGGATGGGCTGCTGGGGGGTCTGCAGGGGTTCGGGAGAGCCCCTAGCTAAGATTCTGTGCAGCTCAGAGAACCCCCAAATCTCACTTCTGGCTGGCCCCGCCCATCCCACCCCACCCCTCCCAGGAGTCCCCATGCAGTCCGTTTTGGATGCAAGTAAGTGCAGGGTGTGCACGGAGGCTCGGGGAGGCAAAAAACAGGCCTCCTGGAATTTCGGGAAGACTAGAAATGGGCCTGTTTCCGGCTTCCAGAGAGTCTCCAGAGCCCTGGGATGTTGTTTTCACCCTGCCAGAGGTTCAAGGAAAGCCTCCGGAGCCTGGGGAGGGCAAAAACAAACACACCCCGCCATGGTGCAGGAGGACAACTAGGCCACGCCCACCATGGCCATGCCCAACCAGCAACCAGGAAGAGAACCCTTTGCTAAAATTTTTAAAGCCCACTCTTGGGAAGAGGCCTCCATGTTAACCCTGAAGCTGACCTGACTGGAGCCATATTGTAGCTTCTGTGTTGCCACACTGGAGCTAAGGGAAAGGGAGGGGCGGATTAGAGATAGAGGCGGTTGTGTAGCCAAAATAAAATACTTTCTCGTGAGAACCAAGGATATTCTCACACCTGGATCACGGCAGGAGGAGTGAGGTCACCAGACAACCAGACAGCGTCTTGATTGGACCACGTGACGGATGTTTTGGGGTTGTGGGAAAACTGTCTCTTTTAACTAGGTGAAAACCACGGGAAACTTCTGAGTCGGGTTTCATCAGATCTGTGCCAATATGATATTTCCAATAAAGCTATTCTTTGAGGAATTCACCTGCCTCAGAGTTTTGCTTACTAGGGGGGAGTATTACTTGGAATCCTGACACCCCATTTTTAATTATTTTAGGCTGAACTTTGGAAAACAGAAAATTCTCTCATAAACTCCCCCTCCCAATATCTAGCCTCACAAATACTTCTTATTTTTATAGGTTATTTTTAAAAATCCTCATCAAAGTGTGTTGGGCCCAAAAATTGCCATGTCAAAGGCAGCAGCAGAATAAAATGAAATTATTATTTTTTTTCTAAAAAAGAATCTGGATTTCCAGATGGCTTTTATATTTTTATTATTGAGCTAATAGAAGACGTAAACCCTCAGTTAGAATAACGATCATCAATCCAGACAAGTCAGGACAGAGTGAATAAAATCCAACCAAAATAGAAACTTAAAATTGTAGTTATAGAAACACTTTCTTCTAGCATTAAAAAGTAAATGGAAAAATGGTACCAGAGGGCATAAAGTAATTGAAAAAGCTTTGTTCAATGAAAATCTAGGGTAGTTAAACACCTCAAAACCAGACAGGGAGAGGGTGTGGTCATAATTCACAGATAGGTCCAAGCAAAACTCACCTTTTAAGATGATTTAGCACCAAACTATTTCTTGTTTGACTTCAATGAATGAAAAGAGGAACTGAACAATAGCGGAAGACCAAGCACCTGAAGGCAGGACAAGAAGCCATGGATGGAAACTGATCAAGGAGAGAAGCAACCTAGAACTAAGGAGGAATTTCCTGACAGAACAATTAACCAGTGGAATGATTTGCCATCAGAAGTTGTAAATGCTCCAACATTGGAAGTTTTTTAAAAGATATTGGACAACCATTTGTCTGGAATAGTATAGAGAAGGGGTGTCAAACTCAATTTCATTGAGGGCCGCATCAGCATTATGGTTGCCCTCAAAGGGCCAGTTCCAAGTTAGACTATGAGGTGGATTTGTACTTTGCCTATAGAGCCAGCTACGACCCCTATATAACCCCCTGCAGCAGGCAATAGAATACATGTTCTTGCACAGGAGTAGGAAGCTCAAGTGCAAAGCCCAGAGGAGGTATAACCCCTTCCACTCTCAATTTCATGTGGTCAGCTGCCCAGAACCATGTGCTTGGTGGTCCTGTTCATCATTAATCCATCTTTCCAACCGGCCTCCAGTCTCCATTTTGTCTCCAGTGCCTTTCTCCTAGCTTGGAACTGAACCAATGGATATTTCTCCAACACCGGTGACCAACTCAGATTGGATCCTGCAACATTATCCATATATTTGCCTTCGTTGGCTTTCAGAAATGTCACAGGTGAAAGGAGCTTCCTTTATTCAGTCAGCATTTGGGCCTCTCTATAATAGTCCCTAATAGAAAGAAGAATGAGCTGTTCTCCAGAACTCTCAAATTTAATTCAAAGGTCATATAGGTAAATGTAGGAAGCAGGTGAGCATGATGAAAAGGAAGGAACTTTCCTGCGAGGCAGGACCATCAACCTGCATGGTATCCGTTATTATTATTGTCAGAAATGTTTTCCTCCCTCGGCTGTCTCCATGAAATATGCTATGTGTGCTCAACCAAATGCTAATAAACAGGTGTTCCCATCTCAAGACCGAACAATTGGCACTCACAGAGCGGTGCGACTGCCAAGGCAGCCGCCAAGCCGACGATGAAATGGCGATGGAAACAACAGCTCCCAGGAGAGATACACATTGCCAACGTGTTCGGCCTTCCTCTCTCCCGCTCCCTACCCTACAGAACAACAAACGTCCTTCCTATCAGGAGCCTGACATTCTGCGTTGCAGAAGGCAAAAACTTCTGATGGGTGAATCTGCCTCTTTATTGATGCGCCGTGTTCCTATTTCGGTTATCTTAACATTTCACAGCCAAAAACAACTTACAGATTGTCAGCCACTAATACATCATGTAGCAGCAATAGGTAGGAGGAAGAGGGGCTCAGCAGATGCTGGAGCGATTCAAATGTTGGTCTCTGTACAATTTGACAATCAGCTGGCATGGCGGAGACGTGGAAGCTCAAGATACAGAGCTGGAACCTATTGTGCATGTCTCCCCATGTTACTCTCTGTTGTGGCTCATCGGCAGCCGGTGCATCCGACCGCAGAGTTGGACAGTGAAGAAGAAAGGGGAACCAGTCAGGGAGTCTGGAGAGGACTTGGAGGAGGGTCCTGTGTCCGATGCAAGGATAAGGCCAGAACCATCTGCGAGTGGGGTGCTGCCTTCGGAGTCTGGCAGCAGAGAGTTAGAGGACCCAGGGGAGCCTGTTCCCCTGTGTGCATATGCGTAGTGCGTAGCAGAAGGGGCAACTCAGGAGTAAGGCTGGGAGGTGATTGCCCCTCCCATAAGGGATAAAAGTCAGACCTCAATAACGAACTCTTTGCAGGAAGCAAAGCAGTTCAATAGATTCCGAATTCTTCTTGAAGCTCTGGTTGTTTTTTTCTGGTACTTTGGTTGGTTTCTGTTATAACTGGAGATTTTTGTTTTTGGCAGCATTCCACAGCACTGAAAGGCGTAGGCTTATCTTGGGACACTGTTTATAATTAATTCTGGCTGGGAATGAAAGTAATTCCCAGCATTGCAATAAAATAGGTTTTGCTTTTAAAACAAGTTTGTGTTTAAGTATGTTTGACGAAGCCTGGGTCAGAACACTCTTGAGACAAAAAAATAAACTTGCATCCATCTGTTTCTACCATCTTCTGAGAAGTATTCAGAACCAATGCAGTTGAGGATCTTAGAAGCATTAAATAGCCCTTTGGGAGCATAAACCAGAAGACTCAAATATGGGTAGTTGCCTCTTGAAAAAAGAAAAAAGCACCTTTGGGACATAACATTTTGGAGGTTACTCCTTGTTTTGCTCTTTTCAGGACAGGGGGCTGTCTCTTCCTTCTGCTCTTCACCTCTTGTTCTTCACAGCTCACTACTAATCATTGGTCCACAATGCAGGTTGTATTTGCCAGCTCCATTCTGATGATGTAGTTATTATTTCCAATTGGCACTTGGGAGCCATGAGACGAGCGTGCATTACTCATAGCCAAGAGTACAGATGTTTCTAATTGCTTTCCATTACCAAGAATAACAGCTGTTTACATCTATCAGCAAATAATTCACAAGAGCTCAAGACGATTAAGATAACACACCCCACCTGGTCACCATCACAAGTTATCAAGGCCAAGCCAGAGTGCCTCCCACCCCTTCGTTTCTGTACATCAAATGACAGCTCGTGTCACCTTCAAATACCCTTACGTTACTCTGCTTCTTGCTGGCACCTGGTGCATCTAACAGGACATATGGATCGTTCAGAGGCTGGCAGTCAAAAGTTTGTGATCTTGGCGAAGGCAAGGACAGTCCATGCAGATCGCACAAGGCCTCGCAGATAACGTGAGTGGGGAGAAAGTCTGTCCATCCTTTGGGACGGTAGAAGGACTCCTGCCGAAAACCAGCTTGTCAGTTAACAGAATAATAGAGTTGGAAGGCAGCTTGGAGGTCTTCTAATCAAGAGGGTGTCAAACTGGATTTCTTTGAGGGCCAGATCCAGAGGTGAGTATTCAGCAGGTTCTGACCAGTTCTGGAGAACCAGTAGCGGAAATTTTGAGTAGTTCGGAGAAGCGGCAAATACCACTTCTGACTGGCCTCGCCAACCACATCTATTCTCTGCCTCCCATTGAGTCCCGGCTGATCGACTGAGTCTTCTTTTCTTGCCCTGCACAGGAGAACAGAGCTGGAAAGCAGGTTAGTGGGGTGGGGAGGAAATGGGGATTCTGCAGTAACCTTCCCCTGCCACGCCCATTTAAAGCCATGCCCACCACGCCATACCACGCCTGCCATGCCACGCCCACAGAACCGGTAGTAAAATTTTTTTTGAATCCCATCATTGGTTTCCATGCATGTCTTGCTGTCCTGCCTTTACGTGCTTTGGAGAATAGGTTGACCCCACCTCTTCTTTGTGGCAGCCCCTCAAATTTTGATTGTTATCACGTCACCCCTAAGTCTTTCTTTTTTAAAAAACTAGACATGGCCAATTCCTGCAACCATTCCTCATACGCACCACTCAGGTGACCCTGAGGACACAGACAAACTTCCAAGTGGCCTCAACGACTCTGTAAAAAGAATGCAAATGACCAGCTGTCTGCAAGGAGTATAAATCCTTCCATTTCGCACTAATCCAGTCAGAGCTGAAGAAACTTCTTAGATGAGCAGTGAAATGTCTTCAAAGAAAAAACAAGGAAGTCCAGTTGTCTCCTGGAAAAGCACCTGTGGGACTCCAAGTTCCCTTAACAACTCTAAAAAGATGCAAATGACCAGCTGTCTGCAAGGAGTATAAATCCTTCCATTCCTCACTAATCCAGTCAGAGCTGAAGAAGCTTCTTAGATGAGCAGTGAAATGTCTTCAAAGAAAAAACAAGGAAGTCCAGTTGTCTCCTGGAAAAGCACCTGTGGACTCCAAGTTCCCTTAACAACTCTAAAAAGATGCAAATGACCAGCTGTCTGCAAGGAGTATAAATCCTTCCATTTCCCACTAATCCAGTCAGAGCTGAAGAAGCTTCTTAGATGAGCAGTGAAATGTCTTCAAAGAAAAAACAAGGAAGTCCAGTTGTCTCCTGGAAAAGCACCTGTGGGACTCCAAGTTCCCTTAACAACTCTAAAAAGATGCAAATGACCAGCTGTCTGCAAGGAGTATAAATCCTTCCATTCCTCACTAATCCAGTCAGAGCTGAAGAAGCTTCTTGGATGAGAAGCGAAACGTATTCAAAGAAAAAACAGAAAGTCCAGTTGCCTCTTGAAAAAAGCACCTTTGAGACAACCTGGATGTACATAGGCATTCCTCATATGTTTTAGCCTCCAGGCCCCTAATCATCTTTGTTGCTCTTCTCTGAACTTTTTCTAGAGTCTCGACATCTTTTTTATATTGTGTTGACCAAAACCGGATGTAAAATTCCAAGGGTGGTTCACCTTTAGCAACCTCCTGACAAGGAAAGTCAGTGGGGAAGCTTAACAACTGCATTACTAACCTGACAATTGCAGTGATTCACTTAACAACTGTGGCAAGAAAGGTCATAAAGTGAGGCAAAACTAATTTAACAACAATCTCTCTGAGCAACAGAAATGTTGGGCTTCGCTGTGGCTGAGGACCACCTATACTTGAGCCTGAAGTCACAGATGTGTAATGTTGATTCTGGTTTTATGGAATACTAGCTTGATATCGCTACAAAACTATGTGATCGGGCTTAGTTTTTTGGAAGGAAAATAAGGGGGAAAAATGTGCCTCTGCCTACCAGCATCCATCGGTATCCATCCGGCTAGCGTCCTGTCAGTGTGTGGGAGAGTTGAGGGCTGTTTGGAAACTGAAACAGTATTTGCTATGTGTGCAAGAAGGAGACAGCAAGGAGCCTGGGCGTGGCTTAGCTCAACTGTTCTGTACTAAAACTGCTTGCTGCTATGAAAGTAAAACTGAAACTGAAACTCCTCTCCTCTGCTTGTGTTTTGCATTTGGAACGGATTTCTTTTCAGGTGGGGAGGAGCAATAGAACTCCTTAGCATCAGAGCGTGTTAATAATGATATAGGAAATACTAATGCTCTGATAGTCATTTCAAAAAATCGTTTCTTAGTGAGCACCTAGAAGCCAAGAGGAAGATACGTGCCAAATTTCAAGTTTGTAGGCTTTATGGTTTTGGAGATTTTGTGATGATGTGTGAGTGGTATTTCCTTTTACATAGATAGATGAAGATAACATATGTCATGATTATAGAAATACTTTTCTATAATTTGGGCAGATTCACACATTCATCAGACTTTGCTCTTTAGAGTTTTCCAGTTCTGGGTTCCATTATATGATTCATCATAATGGGAATAATTTTTTTTCAATTGACACTACAATGCCTGGAAATTCAATGTCAGACTCACAAAAATTAAAGCCGTTAAGATTTCATTTTGAGCTGAAATATACATTTTTTTTAAAAAAATACCCTTAAATACTGTTTTATCATAATGCGGTAATTTTAAACACAGTAAAAGAGCATTAATAACTGTCACATTAACTTCTCTTTCATTAAAAGAAGAAATTTAACTCTAAATTATGAAATGATTAAATTTATGAAGTCCAAGTTAGTAAAGAATTTTTTTTATATATGAGTATTAAATCATACAGCATGATCCCTGTTGGGTGAAGGCTGCAAATTAGGAACTACGGTAAATTTTATTAGACATTAATAAACATAAACATATCTCTGGTTGAACCAGTCGGTGCTATTTATTTCTGAACAGATATTCATCTTCAACTTTTGGGGAAAAAATGTAATTTACCATTTAACAACTAGGGGATCAGCAAAAAATAAGAAATATCAATTTTTTTCAAAGGCGAGTGTCAGTGAATGATCTGATCAGAAGAAGACCAAAAAGAAAAAAATATGATTTTGATTTCCGGTACAATCCGTAATGTTTGTGATCACATTTGTCATTTTTGTTTATAGATTTAAAGCAGGAGTTGTGTTAGAAGAATTATCCTTCGGGTTCAGTTCCAAGTGGGGAAAAAGACCCTGGCAACATGGAGGCTGCTTGGAAAGATGGTTTAATGGTGGACAGGACCACGTGCCTTGGAGCTCCAAAGCGAAAAGGATCATCACATGCTTTAAGATATTGGGTGAAGGAAAAGAAGGGGCAAGCTCCAGAGCTCTGTTATCAGCTGCAGAGGCCTTCAGGAAAGCCTTGCTGGCTGCAGAAGAAGTTCCAGAAGGCCTCTGACATAAAATGGAGGCTGGAGGTGACACCAGAGGTGGCATTCAGCAGGTTCTGACCAATTCTGGAGAACCGGTAGTGGAAATTTTGAGTAGTTCAGAAAACCAGCAAATCCCACCTCTGACTGGAGATTTTACATCAGGGGTCTCCAACCTTGGCAACTTTAAGACTTGTGGACTGTTTTACAGTATCCTTCCCTTGCCACGCCCATCAAGCCACGCCCACAGAACCGGTAGTAAAAAAATTTGAATCCCACCACTGGGTGACATGCACAAGTGAGGTTAGTTAGTGGATGACATCCCCCCCAAAATAAGACCTGGTGCCTTTTTTTGGTGGCAAAAAAACATCAGACAGTGTCTTATTTTCAGGAAAACACGGTAAAAGGCATTTTAAAAATTCCCACCTCACCTCCAGCAACAGCAATAACGCAATTAGATCAGCCATATGATCAGGTCTCTCTCCATTCATGGTCCCCGAGGCTTGCTGATCAAATCATGTTTTTAAGGCCTTTCAGAAAAGCCTAAGACTGGGGGCCAACCATACCTCTAGGGGAAGGATGTTCAATACAGAAAGGAGCCATCACCGAGGAGGCTATGTTTCATGATCCCACCAGATGACAGTCTCTAACTGATGGGACCCGTAACATGCTCTGCCTTCTCATTTTGGTGGATGAGGTCGATGTAGTAGGGGAGAGGCAACAATACTGCACCAATTCCCTGCTGCTTACAGGACACAGTAATATTGATATGCCTAAATTTCCTAGGGTCTTGCTAAAAGACCATCACAGCAGTGGTGGGATTCACTTTTTTTTTACTACCAGTTCTGTGGACGTGGCTTGGTGGGCATGGCAGGGGTAGGATACTGTAAAAACTCCATTCCATCCCCATCCTGGCTACAACTGTCCAAAGGTAAGTAGTAGGGCAGCTCCACCTCCCATTCCCACCCTAGTTTAATTTTGACCCGTGCACTCTGGAAATGGGTGGGATCTTAGTTAGGACTTATTTTGGGGAGTAGGGCTTATATTGGGCTCATGTGTAAAAATCAAGCTAGGACTTACCTTTCAGGATAGGTCATATTTTGGGGGAAACAGGCTATTATATGGTGGATTTTTTAAAAAAAATTATAAGTCACCTTGAATCTGGGCAGTTATATAAATTTCTTTAATAAATAAATAATATTTTTTTAAAAAAATAATAATGTGATCCTGTACTGGAACTGCAGAGAGACCCATGCTAGGTGTTTTGGTTCTTCAGAATGCCTTTGAATGTATGTGCTTCTCTCTGTGATGTTTTATATGTCCTATCAGTCCCTTCTCCCCCAAATCCTTGGCTGATCCCCAACTTTTAATGCATCTGTTTAAGACGAGAACCTTAACTTTTAATGCATCTGTTTAAGACGAGAACCTTAGGCTGTTTAGTTCCTGTGCTCTCCTGGAGCCCAATGTCATCTCTAAAGAAAATTAGATGTTTTTGCAATCTCAATATTATGTTTATTTGGTGGATTTGGACATAGAACCCACATTTATGTTCCGACCAATCCAATTCTGTATGTTATTTGAATACGTAACCATCGCTGTGGATTCTGGGGTGTTCAAAGCAGGAGGCTTTTATAGCGTTATCCTGAACAATTGAAAACAGGCTGGATCCTCTTTTCATCAGCACAATCACAAACGCACACAAAGCACTTTTGCTGGATGACAGATTAAGCCTGTTCCAGTTGTAGATTTTCAACTTTGCAGCTGTCATTTAAAAAAAAATTCTCCACAGACCTATTCATTCCCAGAATAATATCTTTCCAGATGGGAATTAGAGAGCATGTTTGAGTAAAATCTGCTTCTGTCTCTCTAATAAAAAAAGAAAGAATGTTACAGCAATCTTCCTGTTCTAATCCATTCATTTCAGGTTTGATTTACCTGCTCAACTTTGATCAGAAATTTCTGTCATTTTACAAGATTATATGTGTCTTGCTTTGATTCTGTTCCCCGGCACGTGTGGAAAATTTGACTCTGTGTTATTTATATCTTTTAAAAGCCAGAATTCACCTGCGTTTTGTAATTTAAACAACAACAGCTATTGTGTGGGGAAAGGGAGGAAATAATTTTAAAATCTGTTATTCATTGGAGTTGGAGTTAGGCTTTCTAGTATCTTCATGACTTTGAACATCAAAGGAAGAGAGAGAGAGAAAAAAGGAAGGCTACCTAGTTTCAGACAGCCAGCATAAATAGGTGGAAGTTTTCTTCATTTGATAGAACCAAGGGAGGGGTCAAGGGCATCAATAGTTTGGAATCGCTTTGTACTCATATGAAATCTAAGTCCAGTCCTCCTTGAATTCCATTGACTCTTATTTATCACCAATTTGCTTTGACCATTAGTAGATCAGATCTGTGTTTAGAGATAAGATGGAATATTCATTTGAATAACGCTGGTTCCTGATTTCTTGCACCTGACACAATATTTCCGACTAGGTGGTTTTCCAAAGTTGACCTCTCTCAGTCAAGCCTCACTTTTACTTCAGTGCTAACATTTCAGAGATGGAGAAAAGATTCCATATTTTATGTGTCCAGTGATTGCTACTTTTTGTTGGAGATCAGTAGTCCTGATTGCTCCTGCCCAGTTCCCTCCACAGAGAGGAGGGGGAAAACAACAACAGCAGCATTAGATCTGTGGGTCTTTGGTGCGCTCTGAGCTTGGTTATTTTCTTGCAGACGTTTCATTACCCAACTAGATAACATCATCAGTGCTAGAAGGGGATGAGATTTGCTCTCGTTTTATACGGTATATACAAGTGGTTTGCCCTGTCAGTGATGGTGGTGGGAGTATTCTTGGTGGTTCCTTGATTAGGCTATTGTTTACTGTTTGATTGTTCATCTGTTCCTTGCCTTGCAAGGCAAGCTACATTATATAAACAGAGGGGAAACTCCACTCCTATCTAGCACTGATGATGTTACCTAGTTTGGTGAGGAAACATCTGCAAGGAAACAATGTTGATGCTCAGAGAGCATCAGGGACTCTCCAATTCAACATTGAGCTACAAATATTATCTTCTATTGACATTGGAAATACACACACACACACACACACACACACACACACATATAGTCCTGCTATATTCAGTGCTCCAAAATCCAAGATTCCGATAAGCCCCAAGCCCTAAGAGCTGTAGGTAAGCAGGGTAGAAATAACAGAATAACAGAATTGGAAGGGGCCTTGGAGGTCTTCTAGTCCAACCCCTTGTGGCTGCCACAAGGGAGGGTGGGTAACCCATGGGAATGGAATTGAAGTGAGAAGGGAGGATAGCCCCAGTGACATTCTTTCGCCAGAGCTCGCGGCCGAGTCGCTGGAGTTTGGAGGGGAGGGACTGGACTTGGTGGGAGTTCAGAATGGAGGTGGATTGGAGAGAGTGACTTGTGGGGTGATCAGAAAAAGGGGCTGGATGTGAGTTTTAATATAGCAGGGGGAAAACGCGGGAATTCAGATTCAAGTTTTCCCAGATGTGCCAATAGGATTTCTCTAATAAATTCTCACTTGGAAGGACTTTGTTTCCGTGTGCTGATTTTAGAGGGAGAGTTTGGTTGGGACGCTGACATTCTTCTTAAAAAACCTCCAGCGATGGATCACCCATGACTTTCGAAGGCACGAGGGGTGCATTTTTGTACCTTGCCATAATTTCGCTTTTAAAGAGTTCCCTTCACACTGCTTACAGTCAAGGGTGGGATTCAAATATTTTAAGAACCGGTTCTGTGGGCGTGGCTAGGTGAGCATGGCCATGTGACTGGGTGGGCGTGGCTTCTTCTTTTTTTTCAGCACCTCCCCCCCGGGGTTTTTTGTCTCCTGGGCCTCAGGGAAGCCTCCTGGGGAGGTGTTTTTGCTGGAAGATGAAAAAACAGAGCACCACAGGAGGGGGGCACAGCCCCACCCCCCCCATGCACCCCTTTTTGCCTCCTGGGCCTTAGGGAAGATTCCGGGGAGAAAAAACACCTCCCCAGGAGGCTTCCCTGAGGCCTTAGGAGGCAAAAAGCGGCAAAGCAGTAAGATAGCAAGGGGGATCCTGGCACAGCTGAACATCAGAACAGTTGATCATCAGAACAGCTTATCATCAGAACAGCTGATCATCGGGAGGGGGAAAAATACCAAATGCAGTCAGCGATGTTGCACATGCACGATAAGGACTGATTGGGCAGGGAGGGGAGGGGGTGGGTGGGTGGAGAGGGGTTGGGCCAGCCAGGGGCATGATTTGCCGGTTCCCCGAACTGCACAGAATCATAACAACCGGTTCTATAGAACCTGTCCGAACTGGTAAAATCCCACCTCTGCTTACAGTGGATGCAGCGGTGGTATTCAGCAGGTTCTGACCAGTTCTGGAGAACTGGTAGCGGAAATTTCGAGCAGAGAACCGGCAAATTCCCACCTTTGACTGGTCCCACCAACCCCATCTCTTCTCTGCCTCCCATCGAGTCCCA
Organism: Pseudonaja textilis; assembly: GCF_049901715.1. NCBI lineage: Eukaryota > Metazoa > Chordata > Lepidosauria > Squamata > Elapidae > Pseudonaja > Pseudonaja textilis. The sequence continues at coordinate 9,306,081 of NC_141995.1, forward strand.
GCTGATCGGCTGGGTTTTCTTTGGTTGCCTTGCCCAGGAGAATGGAGCCGGAAAGCAGGTTAGTGGGATGGGGAGGGAATGGGGATTTTGCAGTAACCTTCCCTTGTAGTGAGGTGGAGATTTTATAGTATCCTTCTCCTGCCACACCCACAGAACCGGTAGTAAAAATTTTTTTGAATCCCACCACTGAATGAATGGCAAGAAATGGGTGACTGAAAGATCACACTAATTTGCAGATATAGAAAAGGACCAGAGATTTTAAATCTTTGGGATCCCAGGTTTGTTTAACTTTGCCTGGCCTCTGCTATATCCCACCTGTGGAGCTTTCTGATTAGGGAAACCCCAAACATCTAAAATAATACATTTCAGAAGCTGACATAAATATAGGAGGAACATTGCCTTCTCAATGCTCTCTGCTCGGTCAAAACCAGCAGAGGGAGAATTCTGACCAGCTATGGGATCTGGGAAACTGCCACCAAAGCAATAAGTTGGTAGCCAGAATATTTATTTTCAGTTCCAATAAAGGATAATTCATGTAACTCAGGATCAAGCGTTAGAAGACATGATGAAAACTGCTTAATCTCACAACACATGGACAGACTCGGCCACAGTTTCCACTGGAAAATTATTAACATTTTAGACCTAGCCAAGTCCAAAAATGCAGAATAATTCCTGAAAGCTTGACATTCAGAGCAATCCGACATCCATAGACGCAAAGAGATAAGCTACATTTACATACCCATAAAAATGGAGGAAGGAAACCAAAATCTTGGAACAAAACTCTTCCAGCAGCCAAATCTCAGATAAGCAGAGATGAACACCAGACAAACAAGGCAAAAACAAAAAACAAAAAAACAACCAATGATCCTCTAAAGCAGCAGTTCTCAAACATTTTGGTCTCAAGGCCTCTTTACATTTAAAAAAATGATTGAAGATGCCAATGAGCTTCGGTTTATATGAGTTACAGTTTATTGTATTAGATATTAAAACTGAGAAATTTTTAAAATATTTATGTGATTTTGCAAACCTCTTGAAAAGGCCTTGGGGACCCTGGGGTCTCCAGAGAACACTTTAAGAACTGTTACCCAGGGGTGGGATTCTACTGGTTTGGACTGGCTTGAGTGAACCCCTTGTTCCAATGATCAGCTGGCTCCAAACTGGTTTGCTCCGACGAGCATGTGGTATTTGGACCAAGGCTTCCTGAGACTCTAACAACCCTCTTTTTATTCCAACGGCTGGGAATTATGTTCATTCCCAGCCCGTAATGAGTCCCAAACTGTCTCTTGAGATAAGCACCCACCTTTATCTCCTTTGAATTGCTGCCAACAACTAAAGTGCCAAATTAACTGTAAAAAGTCAAATGGAGTACAAAGTTCACACAGAGCTTCGAGGTTTAATCTGAACAAAGTGAACAAAGTTGCTTCCTGCAAAGGTTCCTGTCCCTTTGCTCCTCCTTTATGTCTTATGGGAGGGACCAATCATCTCCAAGCCTTACTCCCAAGTCGCCCCTTTTGTCTTAACTGTTCTTGCCTTCTGGCAGTACTGGGCACATGCACACTTGGAACAGGCTCCCCTGCCTCGCTGCTGTCAGACTCTGGAGGATCTGGAGTCAGCATACAACTTCCAGGCGGCCCTGGCCCCATCTCTATATCGGATACAGGATCAAGTCCTCCACAGACTCCTGGACTGGACTCTGTTTCTCCCCACTGTCTGACTCTGCTGCCATCTCTGCAGGCTGCCTGTCTGCCCCTGCTCTCTCTTGTGCTTTATATCTTTTTGTTAGAGCACAGCTGATTTGCGCGGCAGAGCGATTTGCCGCACCTCAGCTGTTTTCTTCACAGAGGCTGCAGTTGAAGATAAGTATTGGGTTTTTTAAATGTGGTGTGCATGCACGGAGTGTACGATCACCAAACCGGTTGTTATACCGGTGGAATCCCACCCATGCTACTACCCTAAAGGAACCACCAAGGGGCAAACTGTACTCCCATCAAAACTGTCAGGGAAAACTACAATATATAACAAACCCCACACTCACTGACACTGATGATGTTACCTAGTTGGGTAATGAAATGTCTACAAGCAAATCACCAAGTTCGGAGAAGGTGAGGAATTTCACATTTCTTTTAATTTGCGTGCTGAAACCAGATATTGGAGAAATCAGTACTGATTGGACAATGCTTTTTTTCAAATAAAGATATGTATGCATTTAGATTCCAACTCCGTTTTTATTCTGATATTTTTCTGCTTTGTTTTTCCAAAATAACAAACTGTCTTTAATTTATTTGAATTCCTTCCTTCCTGCTTCTCACAGATATGGGATTTGGGGGTTCAGGACATCTGCACAGGTAAAGATAAACCTCCTCAGCATTTTAATTTTCTCCTTGAAAATGTTGTTTTGCCAGGTATGGAGAAATTCAGGAAGCACATATTGCAACTGCTGTGCCACCAAGGACTTAAAATGATATTCTACCTAGTGGGGATGGTTGAAAAGATTCCCTGTCCATTTCTCATTTGCCTGAGTCTCACCGATTGATTTAATGTGTCAACTCTGAAGCACTTCGTCATCTCTGATCGTGGCTTGACTCTGTTATTTATACAGACGATGCTTTACTTCCTTGTTTTGCACCCATAAATCCAGTTGGATGTAAGATAAGAGGCCTTTCCTTGAGGAATGATAATAGTAGCAGCGGTCTCTTTCAATCTTCATAACCGTGAGAGGAAAGACATTGAGAAAGGTTCTGCTTTTTTTTTTCCAATCTGGGGATTTATGACAAAACACCTACAGCCTGATGCGAGCAAAACAACAGCAACAAACACAACAAAACCTCAGAACTGTATCTTTCTGGAGAGCAAAGGCAATGGAAATTCCAGAACTATCATAAAATTGGGAGATTCCACGGAAATTGCTTGCAATTTCCATCAAAACTTGGAGGGATGGACAAAAGAAGTATAAAACCCATAAGAAAAGGATGTTGCGTCTAAAAATAAATTCAGACAAACTGCTGGAAGGAATATTTAGTAGCCACCAATTGCAATGAATTGTATGACTTGGAATTCAAGATGCTATTTTAGGGTCTGAGTGGCTTTTGATCTGTTTATTTTTTCAAAAAAGAAAAAAAAAAGCTGGGTGGGGGGAGGCTATTAAGGTCTGCAACAGCTAGTAAGTTTTCTGAAGGAAAACTCAAGCTTGGTCCAATTTTTTTAAAAAAGTATAAGAAGGGAATGTTTACTTTTCAGGAGCTACACTCAAAAAGTTACCTACCCAGCCAGTGTTACCTACATTGGTGCTTACCATTCGTAATATTATCTACAAAGTCATAGACAAAATACTCCAAGCCAACCATGCTTCTTCTCACCCACCTTGAGCGAGTCGGGCAATCAGTTTAGTCTTTCTAAAAAATAAATTAATAAATATTTCTTCCCAAGTAGGACCACCATAGGCTAAATAATTAGGCACATGCTGCCCTTTCATGACACTTAAAATGGCTTGAGGGAGATGAACATAGAATGACAGAGTTGGAAGGGACCTCAGAGGTCATTTAGTCCAACTTCCTGCTTGAGCAGGACACCTTATATAATTTCAGACCAGTGGTGGTATTCAGCAGGTTCTGATCAGTTTTGGAGAACTGGTAGTGGAAATTTTGAGTAGTTCGGAGAATTGGCAAATGCCATCTCTGACTGGCTCTATTCTCGCCTCTATTTTCTGCCTCCCAGGTCCCAGCTGATTGGCTGGGTCTTCTTTTGTTGCCCTGCACAGGAGAATGGAGCTGGAAAGCAGGTTAGTGGGGTGGGGAGGGAATGGGGATTTTGCAGTATCCTTCCCAGGATTGGGGTAGGAATGGAGATTTTACCCTGCCACACCCACCAAGCCACACTCACAGAACCAGTAGTATTTTTTTTAAAAAATTCTACCATTGTTTCAGACAAATGGTTGTCCATTCTTATTTTGAAAGCCTTCAGTGATGGAGCACCCACAACTTCTGAAGGCAAATTATTCCATTGGTTGATTGCGCTCAACATTAGAAAATTTCCTTCAGTTCTAGGTTGCTTTTTTTCCATGGTTAGTTTCCAACCATTGTTTCTTATCTTGCCTTTTGGTGGTTTGGATAATAGCTTGACCCCCCCGCCCCTCTCTTGTCTTTGTAGGAGCCCCTCAAATATTGGAACACTGCTATCAAGTCCCCCCCACCTCACCCCAAGTCCTTCTTTTACTTAGACTAGACCTATCCAATTCCTGTAACCATTCTTCGTAACTTTTAGCTATACGACATACAAGACTATGCCTCCTTCGGTCTAAGCATAGAACCATCCCTGCAGTGTCTCAAGAAAAGCTCTGAAATTTATGGTAGGTCACCCTCCAAGGAGATAGAGACACAAAAAATGTGCTAATATTATCTCTTGCAGCTCTTGTAGGGCTGTTAAATATATATTTTGAATGGGGGTAATGATAGATCGATGTAAGGCAGAAGGCAGATGGATTGGAAAGAGAGGCTGGCTGGGTAGGCTATTATGTGCTTGGAATGACAATGTTCATCCTCACTCTCTTCTCATTGTTTCCATGTTGCTAGGGGAGAAGAGCCTCCCCCCGCTTCTTATCCCTTCCCCCCCTCCATTTCATCCTCTCCCCTGTGCCAATTGATATGAAAATTAAGATTACAAATTAAATCCAGGCTATCCTGTAGGTTTCCAGTTCATCAGCCAACCCCCCTCAAAATAATGATCATAATAATGATGCCGAGTTGGATGAATAATTCCACGGAGATTACTTCATTCTGATAGCTTAGCCGTGTCCCTGATATAAAAAGGTCTCTATCTACTTTTATTGAAATCAACAAGTAACATTGTAATCCCAATATTGAGGTATAATCTTCATTATCTCCAGATCTGCGTAATGATGCCTTACCCCCCGCCCCCCGCCCCGCCCTCTGCTGTCCTACTCGCTTCTCTCTATGGCTTTAGATTTATTTTCTTCACAATTGTCTGGCATTTAGGATGAGGTGGATGAAACTTGATATTAACTTTTGATGGGCTTTGGGGGGCGGGGGGAAGGGGCGTCTAATAACTTCATGAGGAAAAATAGGTGTGAAAATGACCCACAGAAAAATGTTAAATCGTTTCCTGCTATAAATTCCCAGGTCTGTGGTTTCTTTTACAAAGAAAGGAAATAATAGAAGAGTCATTCTTACATTTAGTAATTTATTCTCCTAGTTGTTTGTGTCTGATTATTATTGCTGTGTATTATTGTATTTATTTGCTTCATTTTGCTTTTTAAAATTTTTGCTGGTCACTGACTGAATAAACATTGCAGGTAGGCCTCAACTTACAACCACAATTGAGCCCAAAATTTCTGTGGTTAAGTGAGGCATTTGTTAAGTGAGTTTTGCCCCAACTTTCTTGCCACAGTTGTTCAGTGAATCATTGAAGTTGTTAAGTTAGTAATGTGGTTGTTAAGTGAATCTAGTTTTCCCATTGACTTTGCTTGTTAGGAGGTTGCAAAAACTGACACCTCGCAACCAACATAAATATGAATCAGTCGTCAAGTGTCTGAATTTTGATAACGTGACCATGGAGATGCTGCAAATGTTGTAAGTGTGAAAAACAATCATAAGTCAGTTTTTTCAGTGCTGTTGTAACTTCAAACGATCACTAAATGAACCATTGTAAATCAAGGACTACCTGCATTGAATTGAATTAAAATTAAAAGGAGATCTAACTAATGGTATTAAGTATTGGAATTCATTGTTGGAATGTATTTCTATGCAATAACTATAGTAATATTCAGCCAGTAGATGACAGTATTTACAAGTTTGGATCTATGATATATACTCTATGCTCTTTTGTTCTAGGTAGAGTTTCCTGTTTCCTGTTACAGTTGTATAGTTGAGCAGTAAAGCACATGGTGACTGTACTCTTTGTTTGCTCTGTGTCGTGCTTTATATAAAACAGAATTTCTATCATTAAGTTAGACCACAGAGCTGAGGTATGCATTTCTTGATTGAGAAAGACAAATTATCACTCAGAGAATAAGACACAAAACAGAGAAAAACCCACTTCATATACCTGGAGTTACTACGTCAGGAAATACTTAAATGGACACTATTGAATAGTCCACGACCTACGACCACAACGGAGACCAGAATTTCTATTGCTAAGAAAGGCGATTGTTAACCGAGTCACATCCAATTTTATGACCCTTTTTGCCACAGTTGTTAAGTGAATCGCTGCAGCTGTTAGTGAATCATGCAGTTTTTAAGTAAATCTGGCTTCCCCCATTGACTTTGCTTGCAGTTTAAAGCATGTTAAGGACACTATTAAGTTACCGATTACTTTAACCCTCAAATCCAGAGTGCCTGTCATCTGACCTCAATATATTATCCATTCAAGGCCTGAATTAGCCTGTCAGGTTTTTTTTTTTTTTAAAAAAAAAACAGAGCCAAGAGTTTGATATTTCAAAATATTTGATTACAGAAAGAAACCAGTGTGCAGATGAACATACTTTAGCTATGAAAATCTTCCTCTGAGGAACTGAGATCAATTTATTTTCAAAAGCGCCAGAGCAGGAGAAGCTGGCTTGTGTTGGTCAGTTGGCAAACCCCCTAGGGGGCACTTTTCTTTTATAAGCCAGGCTTAGCCGAAGATCTATTGTGGATTGAAAAACCTACAAAGAGATAGTGTTCTTTGATACTGTTTTTTTTTGCTAGTTCCTCAAAAACTAGGCCACAGCTGAATCCAGTTAATTATGGTCTCTTCCCTTCAGAGCTTTAATGGCTCCAGGCTGTGCCTCAGGGTGTTAACTACTAGACTAGTCATTAAATGCTGGTCAAGATGATTTCTTCAAGATTACAGTCTCATTTTTTATGATTAAAGCACCGCATCCCTGAACAAGAAAAGGAAAATAAAAAGTGAAGAATGAGGCTTCCTTCAAATGTTCTAGAATGGAATAGAATTCTTTATTAGCCAAGTGTGATTGGACACACAAGGAATTTGTCTTGGTGCAAATGCTCCCAGTGTACATAAAAGAAAAGATACATTCGTCAAGAGTCAAGAATCATCAGGTCCAACACTTAATGATAGTCATAGGGTACAATAAGCAATCAAATCATACTAGGAAACAGTCAATATAAATTGTAAGGATACAAGCGACTAAGTTACAGTCATACAGTCACAACTGGGAGGGGATGGGTGATAGGAATGATGAGAAGATTAATACTAATAGTAGTGCAGACTTAATAAATAGTTGGACAGTGTTGAGGGAATTATTTGTTTAGCAGAATGATGGCATTCAGGAAATAACTGTCCTTGTGACTAGTTGTTCTTGTGTGCAGTGCTCTATAGTGTCATTTTGAGGGTAGGAGTTGAAACAGTTTATGTTTGGGATGTGAGAGATTTGTAGATATTTTCACAGCTCTCTTTTTGACTTGTGCAGTATACAGGTCCTCGGAAGCAGATTGGTAATAATTGTTTTTTTTTTCTGCAGTCCTAATTACTCTCTGAAGTCTGTGTCTGTCTTGTTGGGTTACAGAACCAAAACAGACAGTTCTATGGAGAAGCTTTTCTGTGACATAACAAATAGAAGAATTTTGCAATGCACCCCACTTAAATTTCGATTTGAATCCTTCCAGACTTTGCTTTAAAGCTTTGCTGCCCTCCCTCTGTAGCTGCTGCTTCTGTCCTTGACTTATGATCAAAATTGAGACCAAAATTCCTGTTGCCAAGCAAGATAGTTTTTGAGTTTCGAACCATTTTGCAACCTTTATGCCACAAGTGTAAAATGGTGTGAAGCTCAACAGTGGTTGAGTTGTTATTGAGTTGTTGTTGAGTTGTTCACTTATTAAGTGAATCACTGCAATTGTTAAGTGAATCATTTGGTCATTTAATGAATCTGGCTTCCCCCATTGACTTTGTTTGTCAGAAGCCATATGGGAAGGTCACGATTGGTGATTAGATACAGATAATCAGAGTTGGAAGGGACCTTGTAGGTCATCTAGTCCAATCCCCCGCCCAAGCAAGAGACCCTACACCATTTCTGACAAATGGCAGTCCAATCTTTTCTTGAAAGTCTCAACTGATGGCACTCCCACAACTTCCGAGGGCAAGTTGGTCCATTGGTTGATTGTTCTCGCTGTCAGAAAGTTTCTCTTTGTTTCCAGGTTAAATCTCTCCTTGTTCAGTTTCCATCTATTATTCCTTGTCTGGCCTACAGGCGCTTTAGAAAATAGCATGACCCCTTTCTCCCTGTGACAGCCCCTCAAATATTGGAAGACCGCTATCATGTCTCCCCTGGTCCTTCTCTTTACTAGACTAGCCAAGCCCAGTTCCTGCAACCGTTCGTTGTATGTTTTAGCCTCCTTAATCATCCTGGTTGCTCTTCTCTGTACTTTTTCTAGAGTCTCAACATCTTTTTTATAATGTGGTGACCAAAACTGGATGCAGGACTCTTAGGTGTGGTCTTACTAAGACTTTATAGAGTGGTATTAGTACTTCCCTTGATCTTGACTGTATCCTTCTGTTAATGCAATTTAGGTTTACATTGGCTTTTTTGGCGTCTGTTGCACACTGCTGGCTCATATTTAGCTGGTTGTCTACTAAGACTCCAAGATCCCTCTCACAGTTACTGCTATTGAGCCTGGTTTCACCCAGTCTATATGTGTACATCTGTCATAAGTTTATGCCAGTTGCCAGGGGTGGGATTCTACTGGTTCGGATCGGTTCGAACAAATCAGATGTTAAAGTTACATCTGGTTCACCGAACCGGTATTTCAACCGACTGGCTGTCCCTGCCCACTCCGCCCCTTCCCTCCTGGGAGTCTCCATGTGATGAAAGTAAGTGCAGGATCCATGCAGAGGTTCTGGGAAGTGGGGAAAAAAAATGGGCCTTCCGGAAGTCCAGAAGCAGGCCTGTTTCCATCTTCTGATGGGCCTCCAGGGCCCGGGGGATGCCGTTTTTGTCTTCCCAGAGGCACGGGGGAAGCTTCTGGACCCCTGGGAGGGCGAAAATGGCCTCCCACGGCCTCTGGAGGCCCATCAGAAGATGGAAACAGGAAGTTCCAGTAGGCCATATCCACCATGGCCATGCCCACCCAGCGAACCGAGTGCTGGGATTTTTGAATCCCACCCCTGCCAGTTGCCAAGCATCCAAATTTTGATCAATTTTTAATCCAATTTTTTGAATAACTCTTGTTCTGTATTCTGATCTTGTCTTCAGACCGTCCTTTTGTCTCTCGATAGCTGAACGATCATTTTAGGCTCAAAGATACTGTTGCTGCCATCTATCCTTGACGAGGCCATCATTTGATTAGTATTCATAATTCAGAAAAAGTAGAGCTGTTTATTTCCTTTATTAACATTTTCTTTTACTGCGAGCTCACCCTGAGAGTCCATCAGAGGTGGATTTTATTGCCTCAATATCTGTCCTTGATCAAAACCGGAACCTCACCCTGAGAATGAATTTTCATTGCCTGATATTTATTCCATTTCTTTTAATTGTGTGTTTTATAGGTTTATAGTCTGGTTTTATTTTATTTTATTTTGTCTCTGTTTTTACAAAGATTCTGAGGTAGCTAATAAGAGAATAAAATCTATCAAAGCACATGGAAAGCAACATCATAAAACTAGTGATACGCATAGTTTTGTTTTAAAATAAAAACCACCATAAAAACAATAAAAGACCTTACAAACCAAGGAGCAAAACAACATTTATCTGTGCTTAAATGGAGAATGAGTACCAATAAAAGATAACAATGAGCTAGAAAAATCACATCTAACAGGTTTGATTATCTTATCCTTGACAAGAAATGGAAAGATAAAGATGTGGACGTTTTGGAACTGATAACTGAAGAAAGAAGTTTGAAACAGTGAGAAGGACCTGTCTAAATTAGGAATCTTCAAACATGGCAACTTTAAGAGTTATGGATTTCAACTCCCAGAATTCTCTAGACAGCATGGCTGCCTGGGGAATTCTGGGAGATGAAGTCCACAAGTCTTAATGTTAGCTCAGGAATTCTGGGAGTTGAAGGCCACAAGTCTTAAACTGGCCATGTTTGAAGACCCCAGTGGTGGAAAACCTTTTTCGGCTCCCGTGCCGATAATTGCGCACTCACTCGCACTCGCATGCCAGCACCCAGAAGGCAATGCGTGCTGCCCCCCATCCCCCCTGCACACGTGTGCATGATTCCCTTGCCTCACGCTGAGCACCTCTGTGCATGCGCGCGTGATCACACCATCCATCTGTGCAATGCGTGCCTCTATACGTCGTGCATCTCTGCATATGTGCATGTGTCTCCTGCCCCCCCGCCCCCCATGCATGCGCACAGATACCCAACAATTAGCTGTCGGGCGGTGGTGGCACGCGCACATGTGCAGTGGGGCTCTTCCGGGCAAGTCCTCGCATGCTGGAGGAAATGGCTCTGCGTGCCACTTCCGGCTTCAGGTTTGCCATCACGGCTTTAGATGATACGTAATACAAAGTATATTGCAGGTGATCCTCAACATACGACTACAACTGAGTCTGTAGCTAAGCAAGACAGGTGTTAAGTGAGTTTTGCCCCCCTTTCACAACCTTCAGGTTTCCAAGTAATGAAATCCATTTAAAAAGAAAAGAACGTCCATCTTCCCTTCTCCTGGAAGCTCTGTGCATGCGCACACTGGGAACAGGCTCCAGCTGTTCTTCTACCCCACTGATGTCCGACTCTGAAGGCATCTGTGCCTCCGATGCAGAGCACTCGTCAGAGCCTTCCCCAGACTCCAGGACTGGCCCATGTTCCTCCACAACCTCCTCACTGTCCGAATCTGCAGCCAGCTCTGCTGGCTGCTGGTGGGCCACAACAATAAAATACTTTCATTTTATTGCTTGGAAAATTACATAAATTTGTTCATGAAATCACCAGGAGCTGAACTCAACTGGAAAGAGATTTTTTTTACCATTGGTAATACAAGGGAGTCTTATGTGCCCGAGGTTATTGCTCCTAATAAATGTCAACTTTGATGGATCAAAGATATGACTTAGTTCCTTGGTCAAGACTTCATAGAGTTGGACAGCAAGCAAAATCTTCTATTTTTCTGGATTACTGTTAACAAACCTATTACCCTTCGCCATCCTCCAAAATGCCATAAATAGCATTTTTATTTTTTATATCTTTTTTTTTAAAAAAATAAGCCCATTCTACCTTCTTTGAAATCAATGTCTTCTGGCATATCTGGGCTATGGTTATACTTGGAACTAACAGATTTGTCAGTTCCTAACTTCGCTCCATATTCCATGGGAACATCTCAGCAATAATTAGTTGTCATTTACAATTAAGAGCAAGGAAGTGTTCACAGGAACGTTTAACAACTAAAACATTATAGTGGCCCAACAGGAAGATAAGCAGGTTAAGAGTTCCAAGGGCTGAAAATTGGCTTCAATAAGGTATTGTGATTTTTTTTTTTTAACCTGCTTGCAACTTTTATAAATGGCCACATTCCGGACAGCTAGGTAGAAACAAAATCATTTTTTTTTTCTTGGCATCCGTCATGCCCTTGTTAGAGTCAGACTCTGAGGGAGAGGAGGAACAGCCGACAGGGAGTGGAGGTGTGGCTCCAGAGGTTGTGGAGGAGGCTAGGGAAGGGCAGAGGCCTGCTGGACAGTCAGAGGAAGAACTAGGCCCATCCCCTCTTCATCCTAGGACACGCAGGGAGGAACGGAGAAGGAAACAACTTGGCTTATGAGAGAGGAAGTGGCCATGATCCCCCTCATTGGTTACAGCTGGGGAGAATAGTATATAAGAGAGACAGTTAAAACACAGAATTGCCAGAAGCAAAGTGTGTTTTATTTGGGGCTGAAGTTATCTTGGTTGGTGTCCTTCCAACAGACTGTGCCTTGTTATCTCCTTGAATTTGGTAATTACTTATCCTGGTCCATTGTGGAAATTCCTTCATTGTAGTTTGTTTGGGTTTTTTATTTCACCTCTATCTGCTCATTAAGTTCGGACTGTATAGCTTTCTTTTAAAGACTATTTTTGAATAAGTTTTATCTCCAACTGTGAATTATTGAACAGTGGGGCCAAGTTGGAGGCATTACAGGACATTCATTTACATTTTGGATTTTGTTACGTTTGTGTTACACTCCGGGTCATCACAGCATCTGTATTTTAGTGTTTAGTATTTGGCCAGGTAGTCTTCAATGTACGACCAAAATTGAACCCCAAATGTATGTTGTTAGGTGAGAAATTTGTTAAGTGAGTTTTGCCTCATTACTGCGACTTTTCTTGCCACATTTGTTAAGTGAATCACTGCAGTTGTTAAGTGAGTAACAAGGTTGTTAAGTGAATCTGGCTTCCCTCACTGACTTTGCCTGACAGAAGTTCGCAAAAGAGGATCCCATGACCCGGGGGCACTGCAACCGTCGTAAATGTGAATCAGTTGTCAGGTACCTGAATGTAATTCCTGTGACCGTGGGGATACTACAGTGGTCATAAGCATGAAAAACAGTCATAAGTCACGTTTTTCAGTGATGTAACTTCAGGCGGTTGCTAAATGAACTGTTGTAAGTCGAGGACTACCTGTACTTCATTCACACACTTAAACGGTCCCAGGGACATTCTCTCCCACAAAAATGATGCTGGAGGTTTCCATGTTGTTTCACAATGTTGCAGTTTCCCATTGATATATGTTAAATACAGGTAAACCTCGACTTACTGCAATTAAGCCCCAAATTTCCATTACTAAGCACGGTATCCCAGGAGCGGGAGAAAGAAATATAAGAATTTGAACTTCAGTTTCACTATAATTTCGCTATGATTGCATTTGGTACTCAACTGCCATTGGGTTTTGTGTCTTTATGTAGTGGCTTCGATAAATTTTCCTACCATAAACCCACTTATTAGATTTCAGATGTCCTTGTAAGACTATCCTTATAATTTCTTTATTAACCAGTTGAGAGAAGCCTGATAGTTGCCATCCTTCGTAACACTGTAATTCCTCTCCCCTCCCATTTCGTCTTTCCTCTTTTTCCTCCTCTCCTGCTCCTCCTGTCCTGCTCCTCTCTCCTCTTTTTCCCTGCTCCTCCTCTTCTCCTGTTCCTCCTCTCCTCCTCCTCTTTCTCCTCTTTCTCCTCTTTTTCCTCCCCTCCTGCTCCTCCTCTCCTCTTTCTCCTCCTCTTCTGCTTCTGCTCCTTTCTCCTCTCCTCCTGCTCCTCCTCTCCCTCCTCCTCTCCCTCCTCCTCTTTCTCCTTCTCCTCCTGCTCCTTTTTCCTCTCCTCCTGTTCCTCTCTCCTCTTTTCTCCTCCTCCTCTTTCTCCTCCTCCTCTCCATCTCCTGCTCCTCCTCTCCTTCTGTCCTGCTCCTGCTCCTCTTTCTCCTCCTCTTTCTCCTCCTCTCCTGCACCTCCTCTCCTCTTTCTCCTCCTCTTTCTCCTCTCCTCCTGCTCCTCCTCTCCCTCTTCCTCTTTCTCCTCCTCTTTCTCCTTCTCCTCCTGTTCCTCTCTCCTCTTTTCTCCTCCTCCTCTTTCTCCTCCTCCTCTCCACCCCCTGCTCCTCCTCTCCTGCTCCTGCTCCTCTTTCTCCTCCTCCTTCCAATGTTCAGATTTGGCTTTTTACAGAAAAGTAATTTCCTTCCTTCCTTCCTTCCTTCCTTCCTTCCTTCCTTCCTTCCTTCCTTCCTTCCTTCCTTCCTTCCTTCCTTCCTTCCTTCCTTCCTCCCTCCCTCCCTCCCTTCCTTCCTTCCTTCCTTCCTTCCTTCCTTCCATCCCCTCCCCCTTCTCTTTTTCTGTCTCTCCACAAAGGATAAACAAAAGCTAGACAAGCCACGATGGCTGAATTGCTTGCAGTTAATTAGATCTCAGAGCTACAGCTGCAGCTGAGCCATTTCCTATCTCTCAGACTAAGCATATGTGGGATCAGGGAACAGCTAGTAGCACTTTGGCATTTCCCCATTGGCACCAGAGTAGAAGTGAACCTTTTTTTTTTTTTTGGGTCTTTTTTGGGGTTTTTTTTGCAAGTCTATTTTTCTCTCCCTTTCTAAAGTTTCCAGGTTAGGCTGAACATCTGTGAGGACTTTCTCTGCAAAGGTGCCAACAGCTGCTTGAAACATGCTCACTCTTGGCTTTCCGAGGCTTTAGGCTTCGTTCCAACTTTAGAAATGATGTAATATATGTGCATTTTATTAGGGAATAAGGCGCAGACATTTCCTCTGGCACCCTGGCTTGGCCTGATTATCGCAGCCAAGCCTGTGAAATATGTTTGAGGTTTCACAATTGAGCCCAGAAGAGTTGTGAATGAACTAAAGGGAGGGAGGAAGGGGGAGAGAAAGACCAAATAAGTTACCAACAACAGACAAGACACGAGTAGCTTGTAAAATCAGGCTTAAAGCTATGCTGTTGGGTTGAGGAATAATTTCTTTCAAAAAAAAAAAAAAAAGGTAATCCTTGACTTACGACCACAATTAAGCCCAACCTTTCTATGGCTGAGTGAGAGATTTGTTAAGTGAGTTTTGCCCCATTTGAAGGCCTTTTATCAGAGTTCCCACGATAGCCCTAATTAAATCCTGAACCTTGAGCCAAGCTTCAAAAAAACTCGAAAGATTTATTAGGAGCAACAGGCCAGCATTAACCTAAATGAAGCCAACCCTGGCATCCGTAATTCACAGTCACCTGTGACCCTGTTTCCCTTCTCTCCCCTGGGTGTGTCATAAATCAGATTCTCCAATGAAACACATTCATGGGCTGGGTGTCATCAATCACGTTCTCCAATAAAGGATTTTCGGGGCCAGAAGATCCAGTTGCTTAGCTACAATCTTTTTGTCCTGTTGGAGTCTGACTCCGAGGGAGAGATGGAACAGCTGACAAGGAGTGGGAGTGTGGGCCCAGTGGTTGTGGAGGAAACTGGGCAAGGGCACAGGCCAGATGAGGAAGACTCAGGCCTAACCCCTCTTCATCCTAGGGCATGCAGGGAGGAGCAGATAAGAGAGAAATGTGAGTGCTGTGGTCACGGGGGAGGAAAAGGCCCTGATCGCCTTCATGTGCTGCAGCTGGGAGGACTGTTTAAAAGGACAAACTGCGCATGGCAAAGTTTCTGGAAGCAAAGCGTGCATTCTTGTCGGAGCTTATCTGTGTTTTGGCTTCCTCCCAACTGTGGTTGCTGTGTTATCTGGTAGAAATCTTCAATTAATCATCCTTGCCTGCAATTCTTTCAGTGTGGCGTGTTGGTTTTTTTTTATTTATTTCGAATTAACTTTATTTTGGGTGCGGACTGCACTTACTCCCTCCGTAAACTGTTTTCTTTAAGAATTTGATATCCAGCCGAGGATAATTGGACACTGGGGCCAAGTTGGAGGCACTGAAGGGACTTTCTTCTATTTTTGTGTCTTGGTTATTTTTGTGTCACTCCCCGGCTCATCACATTTTTTAAGATAATGGTAGAATGTACTTCTGGTTTTACTGCCATACTGCTCCTTCAGATTCCCCGCTCCCCTTGTTTATGGCAACTCAAAAACAGGCATAGGAATGTTTTACGAGTTGACACCTTCCTTGCCAGAGTTGTTAAGTGAATCACTGCAGTTAAGGAGCAAGGTTGTTAAGGGAATCTGGCTTCCCCCAATCCCTGTGCTTGTCAGACGGTCGCAAAAGGGGATCACATGACCCTGGGACACTGCAACCATCATCAATGAATCACTTGCCAGGGGTCTCGATTTTGATCATGTGACCCTGAAGATGCTAACAACAGTCGTGGGAAAAATGGTCATAGGTCACTTTTTCAATGCCATAACTTCAAATAGTCACTAAATGAATTGTAAATCGAGGACTATCTCTGCAACAAAATTGATAATGTGCAAATCAAATTGTGTTTTCTTTTACTTATGATATATGCTTTGACCTTTTAAAAAATTCCACCTGGAATTAAGACTTGCTTGTCCATTTGAATGTTCTAGAAATTGCTAAGAACAGAATTGTCCCCCTAAGAAACTAAACATTGTTTAACTATTGTTATCTTATCCCATTGTTGTCTTATTGTTATTTTTTAAATTAAGAAGGGTTTTTGGATTTCTGATTTTGATTGTATAATGCTATTAATGATTATTATTATTTTATATGAATGGAATGGAATAGAATAGAATAACAGAGTTGGGAGGGACCTTGGAGGTCATCTAGTCCAACCCCCTGCCCATACTGTAGTTCTAGGTTGCTTATAGTTTTCTTATTTTTTTTTCTTGTACTGTAGAAGTTATTATCATATGATTTTAAGCCACTACTTTATTGATTCAGTAGTACACAGGCAGAATAACTATACAAGTTGTAGAACAATTGTATGCCTTATTACATGCTTCATTGTATGTGAAGTTATCCTTAATATTTCTTCCACTATTAATATCTGGGAAACAAATGTGAAATACAATGGTAATGTAACGTAACTTTAGACATTTTTACAGAAGCAACAATATAGTCCAATGGATCCAGATAAGCGATTTCAGAGGAAAGAGGGCAATGGCTATACGCTGGCTATAGTGGAACTGAATTTGCCTGCCATTCTGTTTTGCAAAGAAGTGAAATATGGTGTTTCTATTATTGTAATTATCATTATTTTGGCATTACGTATGAAAATATTTCTCTTTTCACTCTCTTAAATGACTAATTTACTGTCCACGAAATACACCCACTGCCAAATCTGACGAGCTGCATTTGTGACACTCTTCTTATCCATATGTGGTCACTGATTAGCAAGTCATAACATGTTGGATGATAATAATAATATGCAACGCCCCAAACTTAACAATGGCTGATAAGAAAGATGAAGAGAGTTTGGATAAGTGAATGTTGCAGTACTGGTCATGCCATGGACTGGTACCAGTCTACAGCCTGGGGATTGGGGGACCTTGCTTTAGATATTTGAAGGGCACAGCCTCTACTCACATATTACAGGTGGTCCTTGCCTTATAACCATTCATTTAAAAAAAATTAAATAAATTTTACTGAATAAACATTAAAAACAATTGAACACAGTGCGACTTTCTTGGCCATCATTTTGGCCATACAAACTATAGTATAGAGGTACACATAACAGTTGATTTGCTTTTTCCCTTATGTTATTAGTACAGTGCTAGTTGCATATTATTTCTGTTTACATTTACATACATATTTACACCCGTCTTTTATACTCATGCATTTGTATCATCTCATATTTGTCCATTATATCCCATTCTCTTTGGTTTACAAAACTTTAATTTTAATTCCTATAAAGTGTCAACCCTTTCTTTTTATCCCCTTGACTCTAGCCATTCATACATTTTACTCCAGACTTCATAATACTCTGTCTCACCCTTATCTTTGATTTCTAAAGTTAATCTGTCCATCTCTGCACAGACTAATATTTTCCTTATTATTTCACTTTCTGTCGGGATATCTGCATTCTTCCAGTTTTGAGCATACACCAATCTCAACTTATAACTATTCATTTAACAACACTTGTAAGTATCTGGAGATAGCAGAATAGGAGAGAAAGAACAGGAGAAAATCACAAAATACAAAGACCAGTAAATAGTGGTAGAATGGCTTTGGCAAAAGAAAGCAAAGATAATAGTACTAAGAGTAACAGACACTTTGGATGTACTCTCAAAATAGAATAGAACAGAATAACAGGGTTGGAAGGGACCTTGGAGGTCTTCTAGTCCAACCCCCTGCTCAGGCTTACGCTATACCATTTCAGGCAAATCGTTTTTCAATTTCTTCTTAAAATCTTCCAGTGTTGGAGCATTTACAATTTCTGGAGGCAAGTGGTTCCACTGGTTAATTGTTCTAACTGTCAGGGAATTCCTCCTTAGTTCTTGGTTGCTTCTCTCCTTGATTAGTTTCCACCCATTGCTTCTTGTCCTGCCTTCAGGTGCTTTGGAGAATAGCGTGACTCCCTCTTCTTTCTGGCAGCCCCTGAGATATTGGAAGACTGCTATCATATCTCTCCCTAGTCCTTTTTTTCATCAGACTAGACACCCCCAGTTTCTGCAACGGTTCTTCATATGTTTTATTCTCGAGTCCGCTAATCATCTTTGTTGCTCTTCTCTGCACTCTTTCTAGAGTCTTTCAACATCTTTTTTACATCATGGCGACCAAAACTGAATGCAGAATTCCAAATGTGGCCTTCCCAAGGCATTATAAAGTGGTACTAACACTTCACGTGATCTTGATTCTATCTCTCCGTTTATGCAGCCTAGAGCTGTGTTGGGTATTTTGGCAAGTGCTGCACACCGCTGGCTCATACTTAAATGGTTGTCCACTAGGACTCTGAGATCCCGCTCACAGTTACCGCTGTTGAGCAAGGTACCACATATACTGTACCTGTGCGTTTTGTTTTTCTTGACTAAATGTAGAACCTTGCTTTTTTCACCATTGAAAAAAATATCTGGAGCACCATAAGGCACCCTGTTCAAATTTTAAAAAAATGACCCTCTAGTCTAGACCATCTTTGGATTCTTTAAATAGCAGAATCCTTGTGTTTGTTTTATGACACCTAATGCCCAAATTCGATATTCTTTATTGATGTATACCCTCTGCTTTGCATCTGCTATTTATTTATGCTATTTAATGTTGACTATTTATCTTCCCATAGTCAACATTTCTTTATCCTATTAAGAAATGAAGTGCATACGTCTAATTTATTACCTAAGGATGACAGAAGAGTTTGTTTTTATTATTTTTTCATCACTTTTGATGGCTTTTGTATCATTTAATAGCAATAGCAATAGCACTTAGACTTATATACTGTTTTACAGTGCTTTACAGCTTTCTCTAAGTGGTTTTACAGAGTCAGTATCTTGCCCCCAACAATCTGGGTCCTCACTTTACCCACCTTGGAAGGATAGAAGGCTGAGTCAACCTTAAACCGGTGAGAATTGAACTGCCAAATTGCAGTCAGCCGGCAGTCAGCAGAAGTAGCCTGCAGTACTGCACTCTAACCACTGCGCCGCCGCGACTCAAATGCAAGATTAATCTGCTTAGAATTAAGGACTCTGTTCGACCTCCTGTTCACAACACAGTCCTTCCAGCAGTCCCAAGAAGGTTGCACACCCATTTGCACTCTGATTCAGGTGACTTGGATGGTTTGAATAAACCCCCAAATGGCCTCAATGACTCTCAGAGAGAGTAGTAATGACCAGATGCCTGCAAGGAATATAAATCCTTCCAACGACTCTCAAAGAGAATACTAATGACCAGATGACTGCAAGGAATATAAATCCTTCCAATTCCTCACCATCCAGTCAGAACCGAAGAAGCTTCTTGGATGAGAATGGAAATGTCTTCAAGAGAAAGAAAAAACCATGTTGAAAAAGCACCTTTGGGCCAACCATGACCTGGATGACTGAGAATCTCCACTGACATATAATGCTTCTGTTTTCCTTCTTCTCCCTTCCATGCAGGAGGATCTGGTCTGGAATGCAATGTATTATGCAACGGGCATTGTCTTATCTCAGCCGTGATATTAACAGCCTAATGCTAAACAGGTTCAGAGGAAATGAGGAGAGGAGAGAAAAAAATGACTTACTATATTTATCCTGAAACGAGATTCAATCTGCCACTGTATTTAATGCTATATTTTTCATTATCTCACAAGCATATGTTGGAAGGGCTACAGATGATGAAGTTAGCTGCTGGGCAGAGCTATCATCAGTGCTTTCCATCTTTATTTTAATAAGAGGAATGAGCAAATTGTTTGTGACCTTTGTCAAGGGCTTCCTGAAAGACAAGAAAACTTAACTCGTAACAGAATCGCTAGCCTGGAGCTCTGCTGAATATTCAAAGCCCTCGCTCTGAATAAATTGCTACATGATGGAGCTATTGTGTCTGACTGAACTGGGTTCTGTGGGAAGAATTTGCAGGCTCCCTCCCGCCCTCCCCCGCCTACTGATTTATCCATGGAGGAGAAAAAAAAAATTGCTGTTGGAATCACAAAAATAAAGAATAGAAGAGAATGGAATGGAATGGAATAGACTAGACTATAGCAACAGAATAGACTAGAGCTATAGAGTAGAATATTAATGGAATAGCATATTAATAGAATAGCATATTAATAGAATATTAATAGAATAGAATATTAATAGAATAGAATATTAATAGAATAGAATATTAATAGAATAGAATATTAATAGAATAGAATATTAATAGAATAGAATATTAACAGAACAGAGTAGGGTAGGGTAGGGTAGGGTAGAATAGAATAGAATAGGGCAGAATGGAATGGAATGAAAGGGTAGGGTAGGGTAGGGTAGAATAGAATAGAATAGAATAGAATAGAATAGAATAGAATAGAATAGAATAGAATAGAATAACAGTATTGGAAGGGACCTTGGAGGTCTTCTAGTCCAACCTCCTGCTCAGGCAGGAAACTCTATACCATTTCAGACAAATGGCTGTCCAATCTCTTCTTAAAAACTTCCAGTGTTGGAGCATTTACAACTTCTGGAGGCAAGTGGTTCCACTGGTTTATTGTTCTGACTGTCAGGACATTTCTCCTTAGTTCTAGGTTGCTTCTCTCCTTGACTGGTTTCCACCCGTTGCTTCTTGTCCTGCCTTCAGGTGCTTTGGAAAATAGCTTGACTCCCTCTTCTTTGTGGCAGCCCCTCAAATATTGGAAGACTGCAATCATGCAATCATGTCTCCCCTGGTCCTTCATCATCATCATTATCATTGTCATTGTCATCGTCATTGCCATTGTCATTGCCATTGCCATTGCTATTGCTATTGCTGTAGTTGTTGTTATTGTTGTTGTAATTGTTGTTGTTATTTATACAATTTGTTGTATAAATAAAATCTCCATATTCACAATAGCAGTGTACTGTCATATTCACAATAGCAGGGTACAATCTCTTTTAAATACAAATAATAAGTCTTATACACACAATAATTATGAGTATTATTCTCAAAATCTATTCACCAAAATCTATTTGTGGCAGCCCCTCAGATATGGGAAGACTGCTATCTTGTCTCACCCAGTCCCTCTTTTCGTCAAACTAGACATACCCAATTCCATATGTTTTAGCTTCCAGTCCCCTAAGCATCTTCGTTGCTCTTCTCTGCACTCTTTCTAGAGTCTCAACATCTCAACCTCATGCAGGATTCCAAGTGTGGCCTTACCAAGGCATTATAGAGTGGTATGAACACTTCACGTGATCTTGATTCTATCCCTCTGTTGTAGGGTTCAAAGTCAACAGGGAAGCCAGATTCACTTAACAACCACGTTACTAATTTAACAACTGCAGTGATTCAATTGACAAAAGTGGCAAGAAAAGTTGTAAAATGGGACAAAATGGTTGAGACCAACATAATTTCTGGCCTAAATCATGGCTGCAAGTTGAGGACTACCCGTACAATTGCTAACTGCACAAATGACTTACCTTGATCTTCTGACTTCCATTTTGTAGCAGATGACTTGTCATGTTGTTGTTCAGTTGCTAAGTTGTGTCTGATTCTTCATGACACTATGGACCATGGCATGCCAGCCTCCCCTATCCTCTGTTGTCTTCCTGAATCTACCCAAGCTCATGCTTACTGCATTGATGATGCTATCTAACCATCTCATCCTCTGCTCTCTCCTTCTCCTTTTGCCTTCAGTCTTTCCCAACATCAGGGTCTCTTCCAAGAAGTCCTATATTCTCCTTTAGTGGCCAAAGCAGTTTGAGCTTCATCTTCATCATCTGTTCTGAACAGACTGGGTTGCTTTCTTTTAGGGTTGACTGATTGGATTTCCTTGCAGTCCAGGGGCCTCACAAGAGTCTTTTCCAACAGACTGGTCATGGGCTCACCAAAGAACTCCTCCACGAGGTAGCAATAGCACTTAGACCTATATACCACTTCCCAGTGCTTTACAGCCCTCTCTAAGCAGTTTACAGAGTCAGCCTCTTGCCGCCAACAATCTGGGTCCTCATTTTACCCACCTCGGAAGGAGGGAAGGCTGAGTCAACCTTTGAGCCCGGTGATATTCGAACTGCCCAATTGCAGGTAGCAGGCAGTCAGCAGAAGTAGTTTCAGTACTGTACTCTAACCACTACGCCATCAGGGCTCAGCATGAATTCCATAACCTCAATCTCAACCTATAAGGTGAGCAAGTTGCTTCTAGACACCTGGACATCTCAAAACAGGTCCCCATGTAATATAGATGACAGGAGCTACACGTGTAATTAAGGATCAGATGAAACCTGAAAACAAAACTCATTCGGAATAAAGGGCTATTTTGAAATAAGCCAACAATGACCAGCAACCAAGTCTTGAAAACTCATAGCAAAAAGTCATCAGTTCCATGCTCTTGTATGTTGGAAGAACATCTGTTTGTAGGCCCTTTGCCTTTTGGCCTTGCCCAACCAGCTGTCTCTTTCTCTGTTTGACTCACAGTGATTGACCTTAGACAGCTGTGGTGATGAACTGCAAGCCATGGAATTCATTGCTGAAATCTTTCTTCTGCCATGAAGTCATTTAGTAGCTGTGGGCAGATCTGTTGAGGTTTCCCCAATTGCAATGGAGTCATTATAGGGTTGACCTAGGCTGGAAGAAGGATTGAGCTCATGTAGCTGAAATACTTTGAACCCCTAAGATACATGCTCTTAGTATTTGAAGTGTATGTTGTCTAACAAAACTTATGGTTCCCTTGCCTTCAAGGTTGACTCAGCCTTCCATTCTTCCAAGGTTGGTAAAATGAGGACCCAGATTGTTGAGGGCAACATGCTGACTCTGTCAACTGCTTAGAGAGGGCTGTAAAGCACTGGGAAGCGGTATATAAGTCTTAAGTGCTGTTGCTATTCTTGTTTCCTGTTTTCTTCTTAGATTTATATTTTTATCTTGTTCTTATGCTGTGAGCTGCCTATCTATCTATCTATCTATCTATCTATCTATCTATCTATCTATCTATCTATCTATCTATCTATCTATCTATCCATCTATCCATCCATCCACCTACCTACCTAACTACATATCAATCCATATCTATCTATCTATCTATCTATCTATCTATCTATCTATCTATCTATCTATCTATCTATCTATCTATCTATCTATCTATCTATCTATCTATCCATCTATCCATCTATCCATCTATCCATCTATCCATCCATCCACCTACCTACCTACCTACCTACATATCAATCCATATCTGTCTGTCTTCTATTATCTATCTATCTATCTATCTATCTATCTATCTATCTATCTATCTATCTATCTATCTATCTATCTATCTATCTACCTATCTAATAGTTTTTTTGTGGCCTGTTATATACAATCTTTCTCTTTAATAACTGGTTTCTTGAGATGGTCTGGTGGCTATTTGCTTTTCAGCTCTCTGTGCAGTTACATTTCCCCTCTCTGGTTCAAATTCAGTTCTTCTATGTTTCCCCATGTCTATTGAGATTCTGAATCCTCCAGGTCATGGTTGTTCCAAAGGTGCATTCCCCCCCCCCCCAAAAAAGACAACTGGACTTTCTTGGTTTTTCCTTTGAAAATGATTGGCTTCTCATCCAAGAAGCTTCTGAAGAACTGAAGAAATTTCTTGGATGAGAAATGACATGCTTTCAAAGGAAGAAAAACCAAGAAAGTCCAGTTGCCTTTTGGGAAAAAAAGCACCTTTGGGATAGTCCTCCCAACATATACTATATTGCACCCTATATTGTACTATATATTGTGCTATATATTGTGTTTGTATGAAGTACAATAGGAAGGGGTTGTCTGAAAATACATTGGTGCATTTGGACACTGTGTTCTATTGTTCAATTCAGAAGCTAATCCTCAGCAGGAGAGGCCCTAGAATTTGGAGATATCACCACGGCTATATTAGAGATGAAATGGTTTAATTATTTAATGTCATGCTTTAAAATGAACTTCTGGAAATAAACAGTGGAAGAATTAATTTCCTTCCTGTTCAGGTGGATAAGTTTCCAAAATGCATTGAGTTGGACCCTAGGGGATGTACAGTACTTAGTTAGTCTATGACCTGATTTGTAAATAAATAATAAAAAAGTACAGGTAGTCCTTAACTTACAAGAGTTCATTTACTGACCATTTGAAGTTACAACGGCACTGAAAAACTGACCTATGACCCTTTTTTCACACTTACGACTATAGCAGCATCTCCATGGCCACGTGATTTACATTTGGATGCTTGACAACTAGTTCATATTTATGATGATTGCAATGTTCTGGGGTTATGTGACCAACTGTTGCAACCTTCTGACAAGCAAAGTCAGCCGGGAAGCCAGATTCACTTTACAACCATGTTACTAATTTAACAACTGCAGTGATTCACTTAACAAAAGTGGCAAGAAAAGTAATAAAATGGGACAAAATGTTTGAGCCCAACATAAATTCTGGGCTCCATCATGGCCGTAAGTTGAGAGGACTACCTGTACAATCGCTAACTACACAAATGACTTACCTTGGTCTTCCATCCACCATTTTGTTTTGCTCACAGTAATAGTTTGCCTTCAATTCTTGACTGGACACAGGACATTTGTTTGGATTCTACTTACTTCAGTTGGTTGTGTTGGATGTTCAGACCATGAGGAATGGTCTCCTGAACACCGGGAGTCGGTAAATGAACCATTTCTCTACTTTTTTTTGTACAGTTTCTGTCTCTTGTGAGGAACCATCTGTTCCTGAGCTACAAGGTTTGAATAGAAGGTATAAACCTGGTGTTGCATTGATATAGTCCTTCCATTGTTTTTGGCTTGATTTGTGACTCTTTGGATGTTCTCCAAGCCTTCTCAGCCCAGCCAAGGTTGCTGTCATTTGGTGTAAATGCCATATGTTAGGATTCAGATGATGTATTACCTCAAAGGTCACAAATCATTACGCTGCATCTCTTTTTACAGGCCTGTGATGAGAAATATTTATGCAAATGTGCCTTCTGAGGAGAAATGGCGCTCGGTGTTAGGCAAAACTATGTGTGGTGGGTGTAATGAGATAGCTTGACTCATCCATGATGTTGCCTCAAAAACAATCGAAATTAACCGTAATGAAAAAAAATAGCTACTCTCCTCTGGCCCTTCTTTGTAAAAAAAACAACCCTGTGTTGATCCTAGGTTATGTTTTTGTCACTGTTGGGCTATTATTGCCTGGGATAATCAAGAGAAATAAACCCAGATTGGGAAAAACCCAGGGGAAAACATAATTCATTTTGGGTCATATTCAACTCTTCTGTCAGTCCTTTGAAGTAGACCAGACTAGAATTTGAGGACTGGCACCTAATACTCATGAATGAAGGCAAATATAGGTGTCCCAGTCCAGAATAATGTTGCAAGATAGATAGATAGATAGATAGATAGATAGATAGAATAGATAGAATTCTTTATGGGCCAAGTGTGATTGGACACACAAGGAATTTGTCTTGGTTCAAATGCTCTCAGTATCCAAATGAGAACACCCCATCAGATGAAAATATAATTAGGAAAATATTGGATTGTGCAGAGATGGATAGATTGACATTGAAAATAAAAGATAAAGGAGATACAGAGTACTAGTCAACATGGGATAGCTTTTATCCTAATGTGGGTTCCAGACTGATGAGCTGTATTCGAGTATTGGTCTAGCGAATGTTTTGTATGCTCTAGTTAGTAGTGTGATATTACCAGAGAAAAAGCTACGTAGGATTAGGTTAACAACTCTTAATGCCTTTTTTGCTATGTAGTTACAGTGGGCTCTAGCACTTAGATCATTAGAGATGAGTATTCCAAGGTCCTTTACAGAGCTTGGATCATCAACAAAATCTTGGACTATTCAGCCTGTATTTTATTTTCTGATTTTTTTTGCCAATATGTAAGACAGAGCATTTATTTGTTGAGATTTGAAGTTGCCATTTGTTTGACCGTTCTGATACATAATCAAGATCTTTTTGAAGGGTAGCAGTATTATCTGTGGTATTGAACAGCTTTACATCATCAGCAACGCAGTTGCTCTTGATATGATCACAGAGGTCATTTATGTAGAGTATGAAGAGAGTTGGTCCTAGAACACTGCCTTGGGGGACACCACTAACTTGTCAGATTTGGCAGTGGGAGTATTTTATGTCTCCAAGTGCAGCCACATGCACAAATATTATTGTGTTTATTATTATTTTTCTTCCTAATATCATGTTAAATAATAAATAAAGCAAACAGAAGGGAGTGGGCAAAGGAAAAAAGATAGGCACAAGAGACACCCCCGTGTTTATAAAGGTAGTTCCAGTGGGAAGCCTAAGGTTGTATTGATGTTGAGTTCGCGGGTGTTTATTTGCAGGTCCACCGCACAAGTGTGCACAAAAGAGTTGTCCAACGTTCTCTGGGTCAGCTTCGGAGGAAGCCATAGCTGTGGGATCAACTCTCGGCAGATTATACAGGAGATCAGCACGATCGGCTGTCACTGATTTCACTGACATCTGTCCCCACAGCGAGACAAGCTGCAAACATGAATTATTGAGGACGTACACACACGGATCTGTGTCGTGATTACACCAAACAATATACTATGCCGCACTCTTGAGAACCGAACGCATGGAGTTTGGCAGCCAGCTGCGTTAACCCTTCTTCCACAAGCTGTTCCCGGAGTTCTTCGGTGTGTGAACGATACAGAAATGGTGCGACGTACATATTCCTCCTCCTTATGTAAGCAAGCACTGAAGCCACGGAAAGGCAAGCACGTCAGTTGGCTTTCCGTGGTGGCCTTCAAATCATCTCCATGCATTAAACTACTTGTGCAGATAATAGTGGTGAAAAAAAACTTGGTTTTTCTTCCCACCCCACCCCCCGGAACAAAATAAACAAGCGCACCAGAGATCTTATTGCTAAATAATACAATAGGCAGATTTGTTGGCTCCCATCCAACATGGGTCGCTCCGAGCCTTCTTGAAAATGTTCCAACCCAATCAAACGTTTGGCAGAAAAGGAGGAGGATGCATTGTGTGTAGATGTGTGTGTGTGTGTGTGTGTGTTAAGTGTAAATTGAGCCGACTTTTCCGCTTGAAGAGATAATCGGGGAGATTTTAGAACAACCCCAGCCGCTAAGTCAGAAAGCTAGAGGGGATGAGAAACGATTCGCATTATTTACTTAGTTTATTTAAAAGCAACAACACCCCTGTATTGATTTTTAATGTGAGAGAGATATGGAAAAAACCAAAGCACGGGGAATGTGATGCACTTCATCCTTTTTTTCTCATAATTTAGCTCAAAACTAAAACAAAACAAAAAACAAAACAGACACAAAAATGAAGATACTGGAGAAGAGTAAGAATGTTTCTGTCCAGGAACAAATTATTCGCCATAACCACTCAGGCAAAGAAGAGCAGACTTGTAGAAAATATTTATAGAATGGTGCACATGAAGTGTGCACGTAAGGTTTTTTTTTTTCTTTCCTATTTTAACCTGTTCTATTTGGACTGAATAAATCATGAAAAAGTAAGATTGGAAAATTATTGAAACATTCAAGAATCACTCATCTTTAGAAGCTTCCTCCTTCCCCCCTAGCCTTCTAGTTCTGTTTCTTTCTGCTTTTCCCTTCTCCTTACCTATCCTCCTTCTCTTTCTCCTCCTTTCCCCCCTTCCCCTCCTTCTCTTTATCCCCTCTTCTTCCTCCCCTTTCCTCCTCCTTCTCTTCCCCCTATTCTTCTAATTCTCTTTCTTTCTGCTTTTCTCTTCTCCTTCTCTTTACCCCTCCCTTCCTCCTCCTCCTCCTCCTCCTTCGTGCACGAATGTTCATTGCAACTTTTGGAAAGATGCTTCATCGCTGAAGAGCAAGTTGTCAATCAACCCCGTGGGAAATAAATAAATCTGAAAATAAGTTCCTGGCCTTGAGAATCAATGCAGCCTAGTAGTGATGAAGGTATTGGAATGGGATCACAGGGAACAGGTTCCTCACTTGATCATGGAAGTCATTGAAATTCCATTGGAGCTCATTTGAGTTTCAGCCCTTTGAAGGTAGATCTAACTCAGAAATCAGTCATGCAGGCAGGTCTTGTCTTATGACCACATTTCAGCTCAACGTTTCTGTGGTTGAGTGAGAGATTTTGTGATGATCCAGGGTGGGATACAAAATAAACACAGTCACAAAACAGGTGAAGCCCCTTTTATTCCTTCACTTTGCTTCAAAGTTCCAAATATCCTTGACTGGAGACAAAAAAAACCTCCCCCACAAGCAGTTATGAAAAGGAGGAAATGCCGTTTAAATTAAAAATGCCTATAAATTATAAAGAGTAAAAGCAACACAAACCACACTGAAGCAATTAAGGGAACCAGGCAAGATAAGGGCTTGAAGACATCCACAGATATCGGAACACACACTGGGAAGGACGCCAAACTCAGAGAGGAACGACAGACCAGAGATATTTCCACACTTTGTTTCCAGCACTGGCCCATACGCATGTCCGTCCTTTTAACCAGTTGTCACAGCTGCAGCCCATGAAGGGGATCAAGGCCCTTTCCTCCCCCATAGACCACGCCATTCATGTCTCTCCCTTATCCTCTCCTCCCTGCGTGCCCTAGGATGGAGAGAGGATGGGCCTGGGTCTTCCTCTGACTGCCCAGCCGGCCTCTGCCCTTCCCCAGCCTCCTCCACAACCTCTGGAGCCACACTTCCACTCCCTGTCGGCTGTTCCTCCTCTTCCTCAGAGTCAGATTCTAACAGGGGCATGACACATTTGTTAAGTGACCTTTGCCCCATTTTACAATCTTTCTTGCCACAGTTGTTAAGTGAATCACTGCAGTTGTTAAGTTAGTCACACAGCTGTTAAGTGAATCTGACTTCCCCATTGACTTTGCTTGTTTGGAAGGGGGTCACATGTCCCCCAGGATAGAGCAACAGTCATAAATATGAATCAGTTGCTAAGTGTCTGAATTTTAATCATGTGACCGTGGGGAGGCCGCCATGGTCCTGTGTGAAAAACTGTCAAAATCCATTTTTTTCAATGCCGTTGTAACTTCAAACAGTCACTAAACAAACTGTTGTAAATTGAGGACTGACTGAATAGGCAGGGGTGCAATTCAACCGGTATAACAACCAGTTCAGCGAGTACGTGCTTTGCATGCCAAACGCACACTCCGCATGTGCAGTCTGCGTTCAAAAAAGGCCATTTTCAGCTCTTCAGCTGCAGTCCCTGTGAATAAAACAGCTGAGGCGTGGCAAACCACTCTCCAAAGCCAACCAGCTGTGCTCTAAAAACAGGAAGTAAAGGACAGGAAGGAGCAGGGATGGGCCCAAAGTGAACTGGTTTGGAGCCAGATGATTGTTGGAACAAGAGGTTTGCCCGAACCGGTCCAAACCGGAAGAATCCCACCCCTGTGAATATGTGTTATAGTTTGTTCCGGAGCATCACAGTCACACTGTGGGCTCTCAGCCATTCCTGGACTCAAATAATAATTTGAGCTTTGTTCCATCACAATGGGGTTGAAATAAGAACCTATTCATTAACATGAAACTTCTTTTTAACCCCAGCTTCAGGGGTGGGATGCCACCGGTTCTGTCCAGTTCTATAGAACCAGTAGCTCTGAAGAGCAGCAGACATCGAACGGGTTCTGTGTTTGCTGCTGTTTGGCCCACCTGCCCACCTGCCCACCTGGGTTCTTACCTGTCCTTTATTTCCTGCTTTTTCAACCTCAGCTGCTTAGTGTGGCACAGCTGAGGCTGAAAAAGCAGGAAAAAAGTGGCTTTTCAAATGCTGCGCACTTGCATGCAGCGCTTTTCAGCTGTACAGGCGGCACAGCTGATGGGTTTTTTACACACAAAATGTAGTCACTGAACCAGTAGTAACACCGGTTGAATCCCACCCCTGCCCAGCTTCTTTTAATTCTCTTTATTTGTAATCCTCCCCTGTGATAAATTGCAAAGCAAAGAAGCTATCTATTAAGGACCCAGCAGGATTGGAGAGAGGGGGAAAAAATGGAGGCTTATACAGCAATCAAAGTTCAGCCAGCACCCAAGTTCCGTGGGGTCGAAGTAATTTATAACCCAGCTCTTGGAAGCAGCTTCTTATATCGGAAACCTAGCAGGAATATTCCAGGCTTGATCATAATGGATTATTTATTCTAAATATACTCCGAGTAATTGTATAGCTCATGTCCAGCAGTTCAGGATTACAAATTTCATTAGACTTTTCGGAGATTGCAAGCCTTCAGACAATTGCTGTAAGTCAATCCATCTAAGAGGAAAAACCATTTCCTCAATATGGGAG
This sequence comes from Pseudonaja textilis, assembly GCF_049901715.1. Classification (NCBI taxonomy): domain Eukaryota; kingdom Metazoa; phylum Chordata; class Lepidosauria; order Squamata; family Elapidae; genus Pseudonaja; species Pseudonaja textilis. The sequence goes on from NC_141995.1 coordinate 9,336,217, forward strand.
GCGAGAGATCAGTAATATTACTTTCCTTAAGATTCAATTTCATTTACTGGAGGGTGGGGAAGGGAGATGAAGAGGGGAAATCCTTCTTTATCTTGTTTTTAGTGGGAGAGATCAGGTGTGACAGGAAGATTACACCCTCCTAAGTAATCCACTTATGGGAGTCTGGGTCCAGTTTCTGAGGGAACTAGCTTGGCTGGCTTGCACCGTTTCTCTTGGGCTATGCTCAGTGGTGGGATTCAGCCAGTTTGCACCAGTTTGGGAGAACCAGTTGTTATCTTTCGGAGCAGTTTGGTGAACTGGTTGTTGGAAGAAATCATTAGGGCTGAGAACCGGTTGTTAAATTATTTAAATCCCACCACTGGCTATGCTGTAGCTCTCAGACACCCAACGAGAAGTTAAAAATAATGATGGACAGACAATGTCAAATAAGGAGCAGAATTGGAAGAAGCTTTGGAGGTCTTCCATCCCAACCCTCTTCTTGAACAGGAGACCCTATACCACAGGTGTGAAACTCAAGGCCTGCAGGCCAGATCCAGCTGGCAGGGTGCTTTGATCTGGCCCATAGGGGTCACCCTGGAAACAATGAGGGACCGGCTTGCAGTTCTTCTGACAGTGAAAATGGGTTCCTGAGCCCCGTTTCTGGCTGCAACGGCCTCCTGCAACCCTCTGCCAATGAAAATGAAGCTCGGGAGGGGTCAAACACAAGGACACCCAAGGTCAAACACAACCCTGATGCGGCCCTCAGTGAAATCAAGTTTGACACCCTTGCCCTATTCCATTCTGGACAAATCTCTGTGGAGTCAGTTTAGAATAGAATAGAATAGAATAGAATAGAATAGAATAGAATAGAATAGAATAGAATAGAATAGAATAGAATAGAATAAGATGGGAGGGGAGGGGAGGGGAGGGGAGGAAAGGGAAGGGAAGGGAAGAGAAGAGAAGAGAAGAGAAGAGAAGAGAAGAGAAGAGAAGGGAACGGAGGGGAGGGGAGAGGAGAGGAGAGGAGAGGAGAGGAGAGTTGGAAGTGACCTTGGAGGTCTTCCAGTCCAACCCCCTGCTTGGGCAGGAAACCTTATATCCTTTCAGATAAATGATTATCCAATCTCTTCTTAAAAACTTCCAGTGTCGGAGCACTTACAACTTCCAGAGGCTAGTTGTTCCACTGGTTAATTGTTCTCACTGTCAGGAAATTTCTTCTCAATTCTAGGTTGGTTTTCTCCTTCATTAGGTTCCATCCATTGCTTCTCGTTTTGCCATCAGGTGTTTTGGAGAATAGGTCAATCCCCTCTTTTCTGGGACATCCCCTCAAGTACTGGAAGACTGCTATCATGTCACCCCAGTCCTTCTCCTTGGGAGGCTAGCTATACCTAGTTCCCAACCATTCACCATATACTCCATTCTCCACCTTTGTTGCTCTTCTTTGCAGCCCACTCCCATGTTCTTAAAATTCTGTTCCCATGAATAACATTCTTCTGTCTATTTGGATCCCTTATTCTCAGCATGCTTGAGATTTTTTGTTTGTTTCTCTACAGGATAATTTTGAGTTGATTTCATTACTGAGGGAAGCCAAGGTGGTATGAAAAGTATGTTGTGATGATGTTAAAATGATGCCTAGGTAGTCCACAATGTGCAACCACAACTGGACCCGGAATTTCCATTGCTCAACAATACAATTGTTAAGTGAGCCATGCCCAATTTTACACATGTGCTAAGGTTATTAAGTGAATCCAAGAAAATAAAAGAACATTCTCCATTAATCAGGAAGAGGGCTGCAATTCCATGTTGCAGAGATTTTTTTCTTGAACCATAAATACACAGGGTTTTTTTTAGAATTCATAATCATACCTTATGATTCTTGACTCTTGATGAATGTATCTTTTCTTTTACATACACTGAGGGCATTTCCACCAAGACAAATTCCTTGTGTGTCCAAATCACACTTGGCCAATAAAAGAATTCTAATAAAACCTTGCAACTCTCTTGCCCATGATAACATATCCATTTTGGTTCTCAGTAGCTTCACTGTGGCTACACAATGGTTGTAACTTAGCCTTTTAGATGGCTCTGGATGTGTGCATAAAACTTTTCTTTCCAGTGATTTATAAGTAGGTTATTAGCTTTTAACATACGGTGTAGTGAGAGTAACAGCACCACAAGAGGAAGACATCATAGGATTAATTGAAGCAATCACATTCCTTTGTTTATAGCAGGCTCATATTTTAGGAAAAATAGAAGTCTTCTTTAATCCTATGCCCTCCAGACGTGTCGTGATTACAATCTAGAATTCTCTTCTCAGTCCTAACATCTGTGGATTGCATTAGAAAAAGGTTGGACTGTAACAATGGAAGAAAAAGATGCACTTTTGATATTATTTATCACCAACATTCTGCATCTGTGTGCTATTTTTATGAACTTTGCCAGAATATATATTTTATTTCATTTTTTAATCCTTATTTGTGATTATCCATAAGTGCATTGCATCATAAACCATGAGCTACTAAGATGTTAGGATATGTGTACAGTTAATTATTATAGGTATGTTTTTCATGGAAGAATAAAGAAGAACATGTTACATTTTTGCCTTAAAGGGTGCTTGTTAAGATAGCACAATAATATGTATGATGAAGGCATATATTATATTTTAGTGGATGCCATTGTTGCTATGAAAGTTCAGATCAGTATTTGAAAATGACAAGTTTGGTTAAAATTGATGGATTGATTATCTGTCATCAAGCAGGTGTGGACTCTTAGCAAGCATGTACATTTTCTCCAGAACAATTGATCACCAACTTGACGCTTGAGGTCTCCCAGTGTTGCACTCATAGTTTTTAACTGAGTCCATTCATCTTGGAACTGGATCATTCTCTTCTTCTTATCTATTCCACCCTTTCCAGCACTTTAGACTTTCTAAGCCAACTAGGTTTTTGCATAGTATGTCCAAATATGACAACTTGAACCTGGTCATTCATATCTCGAGTGAGAATTTTCCTTGCTTGCTTCATGATGTATCCTTGGCAATGGTTGGAATAAACCAGGTAGAACTGGAGGGCAGAGTTAAACGTGTCATTAGAGTCCTTGTGTTGCTACAAAAGACTCTAGTCCAATCTCCCTTGAATTCTTTTCTTCTCCAATATCAGTTTAGTGTTGATCGTTAGTTGATCGTTAGTTGTCTTGTGTATAGACTTCAATATGCTGCAACCTATATGGTTGATCCTGATTCTTCACTTCTGATAGCTCTCCATGATATTCTTAAGAATTTTTTCCAAATCCAAAAGCTTTAGTAATTTTTCTATCCTGCTTCTATGTATATTAAATCTTCACCTATTTCAATTTCCCAAATCTCTTTTTATTATTACCTTCCCTCCCACATTTCTGTTCTATCTGTTGGCTATTTCCAGAAAACCTTAAATTGATACTAGCAATAGCACCTAGACTTATATACCACTTCACAGTGCTTCACAGCCCTCTCTAAGGGGTTTATGGCCCTCTCTAAGCAGTTTGCATATTGCCTCCAATAATCTGGGTCCTCATTTTACTGACCTTGGAAGGAGGGAAGGCTGAGTCAATCTTGAGCCTGGTGAGATTCTAACTGCCAAATTGCTGGCAGCTGGCAGTCAGCAGAAGTAGCCTGCAGTACTGCATTCTAACCACTGCATCACCACGACTCTGATGAGCATAGGCATTCAAATATCATCATGTAGTGTGGTCTCTGACGACATACTAAAAATGACTTAGGCACTTGAGGTGAATATTTTTAATTACAATCTGTGGCACTGTTCTCAAAGTGAAATATTTATTTTGGATGTTGCTTGACATGTTCATGAAAAACATTTATTTTCTTCATTCAACTTCCTTCTGTCTTCAAACTTGATATACATGTATGTTTTTAATAGCTCTCTCTCTCTCTCACACACACACAGACACACATAATGTACTGTATATTTCAGTCCTACAAATATTTCATTTTTGGACTTTGCTTTCTCCCCACCTTCATGGAGTGGGTCAGCATTTTCTCCAACTGTGCCAATTATTTCATCCGTCAACATACAGTCACCCTAGGCTATAAAAAGCCATATGGCTGAAAAGTATGGTCAGAAGTAGAGAGATTCTTCAAAAAAGCTGGTAAACCAGATTTGTTGCAATGAGTGACTGAATGTAGCCCCGGGGAAGGGAGGTTGATTAGGAACACGATAACTGCCTTCCAAGACTTCAGGGGCTGTCACGGAGATTAGGGGACTGACTTATTCTCCAGAGCACTGAAGGACAGGACAAAAAATAATAGATAGGATGTTTGTTAAAGAGAGATTTAACCTAGAAGTAGGGAGACATTTTCTGATAGTGAGAACAATTAATCAATGGGACAACTTGCCTCCTGGTTGTGGGTGGTCCATCACTGGCGGTTTTCAAAAATAACTGGATAACCATTTGAGGAGGTGGTATAAGGGGCCCTGCCCCTTCTGGCTTTATGATTCTATGTCCTATGTTCTGTCTGCTAAGCCATTGTGATTGAATTTCTAATATCTAATCTATTGGGACAGCCCCAAAATTGGGAGAGAAGGTGGAAGAGGGAACATAATATCATGCTTCTCTTGAGTGTAAGAGTTTTGCAGGTTCTACAGACCAGTGTCGGGATTCAATTTTTTTTTTACTACCAGTTCTGTGGGCGTGGTTTGGTGGGCGTGGTAGGAGAAGGATACTGTAAAATCTCCAGTCAGAGATGGCATTTGCTGGTTCTCTGAACTACTCAAAATTTCCACTACTGGTTCTCCAGAACTGGTCAGAACCTGCTGCGTACCATCTCTGCTCCAGACCTATGAAGTAGAATTTTTACAGCTATGCGGTGCCTCCACACTGGCTTAGCGTTAGTGAGACTTTGAAGCATTTTAACATATATATAGTGCTGTTATATGCGGTGCTAATTCCAGCGTTTCTATTATGTCTCTAGAAGATTCCAATAAAGACACTGCTTCAGCAAGTAGCACCTCCTGGATGAACTTAGGTGATTTTAAGAAGCTAACCAGGGTTGGGTCTTGATGGTACTTAGATAGGAGAACACCTATGTTGATGATATCAACTAGATAAGAAAATAAAAAAGTACCACTGATGAATTCCAAAACAAATTCACAATACAAAGAAGAAGAAAATAAAATTTTGGGGTAAAATCATTACTAGAGATGGGCAGAAATGTCTTTGGAGATGCTCCATCAACTCTTGAAATTTGGAGGACATATTTTTTAATTCCTTCAGAAGAAGGACAATTGTTATTTATTTGTTTAGCATTATTTTTATTCTACCTGGGGTGGTAAAATAACACAAAGGATGATGAAGATGAGCATTTGAAGTTTCCACTGATTGTTTTGGAGGAGGTGAGAATAATCCCTATGCAGAACTTCAACTCCATAAATTAATTGGCTATCATCAAAGGTGCTGAAAATGCATTTTAATTTCCCAAGATTATCAGGACTTTATGCAACTCAACTTTCCACATACTCTCCCAGAACTATACTTCTGTTCAGCTAAACACAATATTTATTTTCTTGTTCACATTAAGTTGTCTTTTTCCAGGAGCTTTAGATGGCATATTTTCTTCTCTGCCTCTTCCTTTCGACAACCACTCTCTGAGTCAGATATATATATTTCTCTCTCCCTCCCCCTCCCTCTCTTCCCCCTCTCTTTCTGTGTCTGTCTGTCTGTCTATCTGTCTGTCTGTCTATCTATCTATCTATCTATCTATCTATCTATCTATCTATCTATCTATCTATCTATCTATCTCTCCTCTCTCTCTCTCTCTCTTACTATCTATCATCTAGTAATCATCTATCTATCTATCATCTATCTATCTATCTATCTATCTATCTATCTATCTATCTATCTATCATCTATCATCTATCTATCTATCTATCTATCATCTATCAATCACTTAACTATTTTCTTGCTAATCTTTTACACTTTTTAACAGTAATTCCCTTTCAAAAATATCAACCAGTCAGTGAAGGTTCTTTGAAGAAAAAAAATGACTGCTCGTGTAAACAATTAATGGTTGTTAAGCATGGCAGTGTATATTATGACAAACAACACATGCTACATTATGCCAGCTGGTGTAATGATGTGATAATGTCTGACTCATTAACTCTGGCACACAGTTTACGATGCCCTTCTATGACAGGATTAATTGATTCACACATACATTAAAACAAAAATAACTAAATGGAAATTCAGCTGGAAGCTTGGCTCCTCACTTGCCACAAACCTCCACTAGTACTTACAACTCAAGGGTAATGTCCCTTTACCAGAAGGACTCTAGCCGCGGCAACCCATCTTTGACACGGTAGGTATGGATCAATAGATGCTTGGATTTAAATGCAAGGAGTTTTTTTTAAGTTTTCCTAGATCCAAATCTAGGAAATTAAAAGTATCCTAAGTTTTGATAATACCCATATTATTTACTTATTAATATTACATATTAGTGCATGGTGTGGTGGCCTAGATGTGGAGCTCTCACTTTACAATCAGGAGGCTGTGAGTTCGATCCTAGGTAGAGGCAGATACTTCTCTTTCTGGCCACGATGAGAATATATCTGCTGAATATAACTCTGCATTGGCAACTGGAAGGGCATCCGGCCAGAAAACACTCAGCTCCATTCAATTGGCTAGACTCCACCCCACAAGGGATTATGGGGGGGGGTCATTAAAAAGATTATATATTAGTAAGGAGAGTTAATAAGCTAGTACTGGAGCACGTAACACCAGGCATATCATTAGAAAAAAAATCACAAAGTTGTATGTTACTTATTTTGGCCATGTCATGTAGATAGATAGATAGATAGATAGATAGATAGATAGATAGATAGATAGATAGATAGATAGATAGATAGATAGATAGAATTCTTTATTGGCCAAGTGTGATTAGAAACACAAGGAATTTGTCTTGATGCATATGCTCTCAGTATACATAAAAGAAAAGATACATTCATCAAGAATCATAAGGTACAACACTTAATAGTCATAGGGTACAATAAGCAATCAAATCATATTAGAAAAGAGTCAATAAAAAGCATTAGGATACAAGCAAGAAGGTTACAATCATACAGTCATAAGTGGGAGGAGTTGGGTAAAAGGAAGGATGGGAGGATTACTAGTAATAGTAATGCAGACTTTGTAAATAGTTGGACAATGTTGAGGGAATTATTTGTTTAGCAGAGTGATGGCATTCGGGAAAAAACTGTCCTTGTGTCTAGTTGTTCTGATGTGCAGTGCTCTATAGCGTCATTTTGAGGGTAGGTGTCAGCGTTCCAGCAAACCTCCATTCCAATCAATAACTCTGAGGCAAACATATCTCAAAGATACCTTTATTTGGATAGAAACTGGCACATCTGTGGAATCCCGAATCTGAAAGTTTTCGGGCTTCCTTGCAATATTCAAAACTACAAATCCATCCCCACTTGGCCGTCATCACATCACATGGCTCAATCACGACCCATCCTAAAGTAAGATTCTTATTTCGTTCTGCATCATACTCCATGACCTTGAACTAACAAAAGACTTTTGTTTTGTCTGCTTAGAGATATTCAATTGAATCCACCCCCCTCCCAGTTTCTAGGCTTGTGGCAGCGTGGGAGCATTGAATCTCAATATGGCTTCCAAAGCTGACAGTAGGATTTGGAGGGGGCGGGAATTCATTGGCAAAAGCAATTATGTTGGGAAGTATTAGTGGTAAAAAGGAGACCAGGCCACCAAAGAACATGGTAGCTGGACACCATCAAAGCTGAAACCAACCAGAGCATAGACCAACTCAAAGAAGCAGTGCAAGATCGGAAGATGTGGAAAGACCTGGCCCATCAAATCATTTAGAGTCAGACTTGACAGCAAGGAAACCACCATCCTCTTACTTAATTGAGACTTCACTATATTTGCACAACTTCTTGGTTAGTTTCAGTATCCTCGGTTGTCTGAGCTGCACATGACATGAAGTTGCTCAGATTGTGCAAGGAGAGATGGAAAGAATGTAAGAAGACACGATGGTCCCCTAAGGTTAAAATCAGGGGTGGGATTCTACCAGTTCACACCTATTTGCTAGAACTGGTTGTTAACATTCTAAGCAGTTTGGAGAACCAGTTGTTAGAAGAAATTACTGGCCTAATCCTGTAAGGAAGGCAGGAAGGAAACATTCTGGTGTTGCTTACAGAAACTGCCTCTCCATTAACCCTGATGACATTCTTGGCAGGACTAGACTTCCTGTCTCAGGAACTTCTCTGGAGTTTTTTCCCCCTCCTTTGCTGGTACTTTGTGTGTGTTGATTGTGTGTAATTCAAAGTTACAATGGCACTGAAAAAAGTGACTTATGACTGTGTTTCACACTTACAACTGTTGCAGCATCCCCACAGTCATGAGAGGCCAGGCAGGAGATGCATGCCTCGATGTGAGTGATGTTGAGTTGGCCACATCCACCCAGTCACATGACCACCAAGCCATGCCCACAGAACCAGTTGTTAGAAGAAATTACTGGCCTAATCCTGTAAGGAAGGCAGGAAGGAAACATTCTGGTGTTGCTTACAGAAACTGCCTCTCCATTAACTCTTATTACATTCTTGGCAGGACTAGACTTCCTGTCTCAGGAACTTCTTTGGAATTTTTTTCCCCTCTTTTGCTGGTACTTTGCTTGTGTGGAGTGACCATTCAAAGTTACAATGGCACTGAAAAAAGTGACTTATGACCATTTTTCACACTTACGACTGTTGTCATGAGAGGCCAGGCAAGGAGATGTGGGCCTCGATGTGAGTGATAGTGAGTTGGCCACACCTAGCCAATAACATGACCACCAAGCGATGTCCACCCAGTCACATGACTACCAAGCCACACCCACCACCTAAGCCATGCCCACAGAACTGGTTGTTAAAAATTTGAATCCCATCCCTGGTTAAAATGGTATTGCCCGTTGAAGGAAAGAGTCACGTGAATGAAATGCAGGATTTGGCCTGGCCCAAATGATTGACAGAGGGAGGCCATATTTTAGCAGCAGATGAGAAGGGCAGCTCAAACTCTTCCTCCTTGAAGGACAGAGCTACATATTTCACCTGGAGAATTTGGACCAGTCCAGAGAAATGAATTCCAAAGAAATGTTTGGAATGTTATAACAATTTGTCAACTTTTGAAGAGAAGCTTTTAAAAGGCATGCATCCTTAAATATCCCCAGCAGCTGTTATCTGGATATGAATATATCATCCTATCATATTCTTTTTTTTTAATATACACACATAGTCCTTTTTTATATGCATATAAATACCATGTATTTATTATTATTATTATTTTCTTAGACAACCTTATCTAAGTGATACCCTGGGGAAAAGAAAATCTCAGCAGGGTTTATATTTATGGAACTTAAAATACGCACATTGATTTTTAGTATTTGCCCCAATGTTTAGTAACGTGTGAACTTTTCTATTAAAGGCTTGTAGATCCCAACAGCTGCATTTGTTAGGGTAATTGCACCATGGTGGAGTTTTATTTTGGTGGATTGCAACATTTTCCTTTAGAAGAAACTTGTAGCAAATTTCATGGCCCTATTCCTTGCTCCCAAAATGGACGTGTCACTTACCAAAACAAGCAGAGAGCGCCATATCACGCCCAGATAATATGGTAGGAAGGACATGGCTGCGATTGTCGTGTCCTCTGGGATCTTTTTGAGGGCAGAACAATCCTTCTGCATCTTTCTGTTTTAATCACAGACACGAGTAGTAGGATTCAAGGAGTTGCTTAGCCAGTAACCAACTTACCACACATATCTGTGAATTATTCTTTCTCCCTCTCTCTCTCTCTTCTTCTCACCCCTCTCTCCATCCGTCTGTCTGTCTGTCTGTCTGTCTATCTATCTATCTATCTATCTATCTATCTATCTATCTATCTATTATCTATCTATCTATCTATCTATCTATCTATCTATCTATCTATCCATCCATCTATCTATCCATCCATCCATCTACCCATCCACCCACCCACCCACCCACCCATCCATCCATCCATCCATCCATCCACCCACCCACCCACCCACCCACCCATCCATCCATCCATCCATCCATCCATCCATCCATCCATCCATCCATCTATCTATCTATCTATCTATCTATCTATCTATCTATCTATCTATCTATCTATCTATCTCTATTGTCATCCATCGATGAAGCTATCATCTATCTACCTCTATTTCAGGACATCTCTCTGTCATCTATCTACAGTATGTAACTATCATTATCTATGTATCTGTGTCTATATCTGTCTGTCCATCCATCCATCCATTCATGCCTTGAAATATGTAGTAGTAAATTGTAGTCTGGATTCCGAGGAGGGAGGGGCTCCATTCCAGAGGACCAAGAGATAGTTTGGTTGGGAGAAAAAGAGTTAAGAAAGCTCCTTCCTAGCCATTCCCAGAATATACCTTTAAGGATGCAAATAGTTACTTTGTTTTGGCAACATTATTGTCTATCTGTGAGGAACAACCAAGAGTCCTGCTTAGAAGTATCTCAACATGTCTTTCTTGATTTTGGCAGCCTGACAAAATACTTGCCTTCTTTCTTAGAAGAGGTTGAGGGGACTACTTGGCCCGGAAGTAATTTCTCCTGTCCAAAATCAATGACATCCTGGTCGCTTTTAAACCCAGAACTTAATCTACTGGATTCTTGTGCTGTGAGAGTGATGGGTTTATTTTTAATACAATGCTTCAAGGGTCCATTGAGAAATTGCAGAAAATTTGATGTGAAGCCTTGTTTTTCCAATACATATATAAAATATTGTCACATTAAGGCAAACTGTAAGGTCCACTGAAGGTCATGATTACCTTTCTTGCAGAAGGCAGGCAATTTAATAATTCAGTAAGACCTTGGCTTGTTCCCTTGCTACCACCGAGAAATGGTGTCATCAGCCATCTCTTTCGATTCATTCCAGATGAGGAGCTGGCACCAAATGTTTCTCTCTTGAAAAGGTGGTAGCTCAGGAACAGGTTATACTCGGTAATGGATCCAGAGAACAGCTGGACAGATGCAACCTGTCAAAGCATGCGGTGAAGATCAATGAAACACAGTATCCTTGGCTCAATGATACAGAATGAGCCCTTTGTCAACACCCCTAATTAAACCCAGCTTTGCATTTTGAAAGGGTTGTGTGCCTCACCCACCTCACGTTACTACCTGAAGATCCTGGAGGCTCATCGTTGGAAGAGATGGTTCCAGGGGAAAAAAATCTACTTATTGGGCTTGGATTAAGAGATGGTTTGCTTTGTAAATGCATGACTCTGCAATGCCCAACCACTTTGCTGTCATGTTTGTTAACCCTCAGATGCCCTGGAAAATCTTCATTTCATGAGAGTGTGGAAATCAAACAAGTTCTGCAACCAAACAATACAGATACAGACTTCGACAGATAATTAGAACTGCAGGGGAAAAAAAAAACAATTGCTACAAACCTGCTTTCCACTGAGGACCTGTATACTGCACAAGTCAAAAAGAGGGCTGTGAAAATATCTACAGACTCCTCACATCCTGGATATGAATTGTTTCAATTTCTACCCTCAAAACGAAGCTATAGAGCACTGCATACCAGAACAACTAGAGACAAGGACCGTTTTCCCCTAAATGCCATCATTCTGCTAAACAGCTAATTCCCACAACACTGTCAACTTATTTACTAAAACTGTATTTCTATTATTCCTCTTCTACTAGATTATAGTAACATTTCCTAGTAACTATCTCTTCCCACATGACTATAACGTGTTGCTTGTACCCTTACAATTTATATTGTCTTATTTGTTTCCTAGTATGATTTGATTGCTTATTAATAAACTATGACTATCACTAAGTACTGTATCTTATGATTCTTGATGAATGTATTTTTCCTTTATGTACACTGAGAGCATTTGCACCAAAGACAAATTCCTTGTGTGTCCAATCACCAGTGGCCAATAAAGAATTCTATTCTATTCTATTCTATTCTATTCTATTCTATTCTATTCTATTCTATTCTATTCTATTCCACGCCACTCCATGCCAGGCCAGGCCACGCCACTCCACTCCACTCCACTCCACTCCACTCCACTCCACTCCATTCCATTCCATTCCATTCCATTCCATTCCATTCTATTCTATTCTATTCTATTCTATTCTATTCTATTCTATTCTATTCTAATCCAGTTCTGAATGGACACCGTCTTTTACCTGGTTGTTTCATTGCAATGATATGCTTTATAAAAAAACCCACCAGTGATAACCCCAGAGTAATTTTATTGTTAATAAATTCTGTCTCGCGGATGTGCCACCAGTTCAAAGATTGGGTTTTTTTAAGGGATTGCTTGGCTTTTAGGTCAGCTGATTCTACGTAGGATTTGTATGTGCAGTAAAAAAAGCCAAATGAGAAGGACAGATAGAGAAGAACTAAAAAAATGAAAAAAGATAATGTATTTAGTAGTTAAATGTAGTTAAATTTTAACTTTGGATCTCTTTAGACGGATGTATTTAAGTACTATATTTTCCCCCAAATAAGACCTACCCAGAATATAAACCCCGATGCATCTTTTGGAGCAAAAGTTAATACAAGACCTGGTCTTATTTTGGGGGAAACACGGGTACCTTCAAATCTTGACCCAAAATATCACAGTGTACTACAACCTAGAAATTCATACATGCCACCTGCTTTCCCAGGAACATTTTAACATATTTGTTATGGAAAAGCAACAACAAAGCAGAATCCGTGCTCTAGTCTGTATTATTGACCAAGATTAAACAGTTAGAATTATTTCGTGACATTGGAAAGATAAACAGTCACCTATGGTGGTGGAATGGATCACACCATTAACTCGGATGACATCTTGTGAAAAAGTGATTAATAGGCTACAGGAAATCAGAGACAAATGAAATGAAATCACCGTTCCTTTCTTGAACTCTTTGCAACACAGCTAATAGATTATGGTCAGCAGTGAAAACAGGAACATTTTTTCCCGATGTTAATTGCTGAAGACTCTTAATTAGGGAATGGATTCATTTCAGCCAGGACTGAATTTTGGTTTAAAACCTTTAGGTCAGCCCTTAATATCTGACTTAGTCACACATTTGAAGGCTTCGGAGTATCCTAGAGTCCTTATAAAAGCATTAAAATTTGGGACAACTGCTTCAAATATTGAACATCCTTTTTCTAAATGGTGGCGTCAGATAGCTGCTTACGTACAAATTAGTACGCCCATCTCATTTTGATTCCATATATATATATATATATATATATATATATATATATATATATATATATATATATATATAAAAAATAGGAGTAACTCTTCTTGCAATCTACTTTAAGGTAGTTAATGTATAAAATTAATTTGGGATTTCTGACTATCTAGCAATTTGCTGTAGTTTTTATTTTCTTTTTAACATTTACACTTGCCAGTCCACTTTGACAGAAAATGCTTGATTGGCTGAATCACAGAATTACAAGTGACAATTTCTTGCTTAAGTTCCAAAGGTGCTTTTTTCAAGAGGCTACTGGACTTTCTTTGTTTTTCCTTGAAGAAGGCTGGCTTCTCATCCAAGAAGCTTCTTCAGTTCTGACTGAATGGTGGAGAACAGAAGGGTTTATATTCCTTGTAGTCATCGGGTCATTAGCACTCTCTCTGAGAGTTGTTGAGCCTCTGGGAGGGTGGAAATGGCCTCCCCGGGCTCCGTAGGCTCTCTGGAAGCCAGAAATAGTCCCATTTCCAGTCTTCCCGAACTTCCAGGACGCCCGTTTTTCACTCTCTGTGAGTCTCTGTGCACACCCTGCACTTACCTGGATCCAAAACAGGCCATGTGGGGACTCCTGGTAGGGAAGGAGTGGGCGGGGCCAGCCAGGAGTGGGATTTGGGGGTTCTCCAAACTGCACAGAATGTTAGCTAGGGACTCTCCCAAACCCCTGCAACCCCCCCCCCCCACCTGTTTACAGCCCTATCTAAGTGCTTTACAGAGTCAGCTTATTGCCGTCCAATAATCTGGGTCCTCATTTAACCATCTCGGAAGGATGGAATGCCTTTAGAGTCAGGTTTTTACCGGCTGTCCCCATATGACCTGCCTAATAAATTTATACTTTGAGGAAACCCCAGGCCTCGGAGTTTTTATTGCGTTGGGCTTGTTACTTGGAAACCTGACAGAGTCAACCTTGAGCCAGTCAGGATCGAACTGCCGAACTCCTGAACTGCAGAAACAGTCAGCAGAAGTATCCTGCAGTACTTCATTCTAACCACTGCGCCACCACAGCTCTAAAACAGTTCCAAAGATGCTTTTTTCATCTTGGACTTTCTTGGGTTTTTCCCCCGCCTTGAAAACGTTTTGCTTCTCATCCAAGAAACTTCTTGTTCTGACCCAAGCCCTTTTCCAACAAATCAAACACAATCCAAAAGGAACATAAACCTTTTAATGCTTCTGCAAAATAATTAGCTGTGATAAGCACAAGCCTTGCCAAACTGTGCGAGACGGCCAAAAGAAAATAGACATGAAATAATTTGCAATACAAGAATCTTTAAATACAAACTCAGGATACTGGAATGTCCACAAGGCTGGAGTTTCAAAACGTCTTTGCCTTCTGCAAAGAACATTCGTTTCACACCTGGCTTTTATCTGCTTGAAGGAGGGGCCATTACCTTGCAGCCTTACTTCTGAGTTGCCCGTGCTGTTATAGCTGCTCTTGCCTGCAAGCAATCCTGTGCACATGCGCACTTGGCACAGGCTCCTTGGGAACCTCCTCATCGCTGCTGCCAGCCCCCACAATCTCTGAAGGCAGCAGTTCACTCCCTAATGGTCCTGGCCCCTCATCTGAGTCCTCGTTCTCCTCAGCTGTCCACACCTGCTGCCGGCTAACCACAACACTTCTTCAATTTTTTGTCAAAGGTGGAAAAACACATTTGAGACAACCACCATCTGGATGATTGAGAATCTCTGTTAGGAATATGAGTCACCTAACAATTATTCGGGTTGGAAATATATAAACCAGTATAGACATTTTAATACTGTATCTTTAAGAATGCAAAAAATTGTAACTGGGTGTGGTTTCTCAAATGGCCATAAGATGGAGCCAGAAACCTGGGTTGTTTAGTCTTAGTCTCAGAAGAAGTCTCAGTAAGTCTCTGTTTCCTTCTGTTGGAGAATATTGCTGTTCCTTCTAATTGACTGGTATTCCTGGATTTGATGTAAGTCTGGTACTGAACTGTTTTTGACACTGGACTTTGTTATTGGATTATCCCTCAATGAAAATTGACTGATTTTTACCTGTGAATGACTTTGGACTACTTATTTTGAACTTTGCTTTAACATTTATGGAAGTAAAAACCTACATTTACTGTACAGTGTATCTGTGTGCTGTGTGTGTATTATTCAAACACTACTCTCAATACGTCTCCCTGTATGCGCTCATTCTCCTAACGGGGAATTACCTCAACAATCTCCATAGACACAGACATGTACCACTGTTTTTAAACTTAGATAACTTTAAGCTGCTTGGATTTCAACTTTCAGAGTTCCCCAGTCAATGTCAGGTACAGAGAACTGGGACCACACTAAGCTCCAGTAAAGCTGATTTATTGTTCTTTCCTATAAACAAGAAGCTAGTCAACTAATGATCAACATCAAATTTGGTGCTAAATAAGCATCAACAGAATACAAGAGTGGTCAGGCTTAGACCATTTGTGGGATTGCAATGACTCTAGGCTGGTTACTCTTTTGACTCCACCCTCAGGCTCTACCTGCTCTTCTCCCACATCCAGCATGGGATTCTGGGAATTGCAGTCCACCCACTTAAATTTGCTAAGGGTGAGAAACCTGGCCTTAGAGGATGGCACCTTCTCAAGACGGCAGCTTCTTCTGCTCACCTAGGCAACCTGCTATTAAAATTGGATCTGGGACTCCTCTGAGTCGAAGTCCATTGCTTGTGAAATTAGGCCGGTGGTTCAGTGTCTTGGAATGTTCTGTGTAATGATGCTGCAGCCTTTTAATTTAACCGTGTAGGTCTGCTTAGTGGCAATAGAAAGGAATTATTAATTAACCAATTTTATAATAGAGTATACAGAGGCTATCAAGCAGGCCTGAGGGGAAAAGGGATCTATATATAATTGACCAGTATCGGATGAATTAAATTATGAAAATGAGGTTTGAGAAGCTAAGGAGAGGGCAAAGGGGGAAGGGAGGAAGGGGCCTTTGGCTAGATGGTGCATGCATGAGGTTTCCTCTTGTTTTGCTAATGATGTTTGTTGACTGTCCATCCTTAAGGTCATCGGTAATGTCTCCCATGCTGAGAATTATGACCATCAGCAAGAAATGAGAAATTAATTTGCTTTAAATGGTACCAGACATTATCAGGAGACCAGACTACATGGCAGCCACCAACATGATGCCTAATGAAGAGTTTAATTCTGTCATTAAGGTTACTGTGAGTTTCCTTGCATTGTTCAGCTTGGAAAATGAGCCGTCCTGTTTCAAAGAGGAGGGGAAGGAAGCAAAAAGGGGAAGGGGAACCCTCCCCCACCAACCACAGACATGATGAATTTAGGAATAATGTATTTGAATAAAGAATGGCAACAGGGGACGTTTCTTTTTTAAAGGAGACATATAATTAATAGTAAATTAATGGCAAGGCTAATTTGTTCCTGTGCATTCTCCTTAAATTCTCCTCTGCGAGTTTTGAGCAGAAATGTTATTCATTTGTGATTCTTTGGCCTGCAATTTAAAGGTTGGAAATTCGAGAATACATATCTGAGAGGGATTAGGGTTCTCTGATTCAGGGACTTCCACAGAAGAGATTTCTGGATTTCATCTTGGTTTGTCTCCACAGCCCATGATTAAATTTAAGCATAGTTCAAGGCTATGAATTTGCACAACAAACTACTGACAAGTAAAAAACAGAGTAAGATAGTTTGTGCACTAAGAAGTTATGGGAACCCAGCTATTTTATTAACCTTTATTTCTAAAAATCTATTTAAATATAATTGCTTTAGACAATCTTTTTGTCTTTTTGTAAGCTGTCCAGAGTCACTTCAACACTGAGACGGGCAGCATATAAATGTAATAATTTTATTAACCTTTATTTCTAAAAATCTATTTAAATATAATTGCTTTAGACAATCTTTTTGTCTTTTTGTAAGCTGTCCAGAGTCACTTCAACACTGAGACGGGCAGCATATAAATGTAATAATTTGGTAGATAGATAGATAGATAGATAGATAGATAGATAGATAGATAGATAACAAGACAGAGGGGCAGAGAGAAAGATCGGTGGTAGAGATTAGATGATAGATAGATGATAGATAGATAGATAGATAGATAGATAGATAGATAGATAGATAGATAGATAGATAGATAGATAGATAGATAGATAATAGAAGGCAGGCAGACAGATAGATATGGATCAATAGGTAGGTAGGAATGTAGGTAGGTAGGTAGGTAGACAGATAGATAGATAGATAGATAGATAGATAGATAGGTAGGTAGGTAGGTAGGTAGAAGACAGACAGATAGATATGGATTGGTAGGTAGGTAGATAGGTAGATAGATAGATGATAGACAGATAACAAGACAGAGGGGCAGAGAGAAAGATAGGTGGTAAAGATTAGATGATAGATAGATAGATGATAGATAGATAAATAGATGATAGATAGATAGATAGATAGATAGATGATACATAAATACATAAATAAATAATTGTGTTAACCAGACCATAACATGAGGCTGTAATAAACTGGATGCATTTAGGTATTCCGAAATCGTTTTTAAAAACAGATGGTAAATTACAACTTCCTGGGGAAAAAAAATCTAGCCCACAATCTTTTATATATATATATAAAGGAGGATCGTGTAAAGCTTTCTTTTGTTCATGGTTTGAAGGCTCCACCGTGCACTTTCCATTCACCAAATTGTAATGTATCTGTCTTTGTGTCTTTCCTCTTGAAATTTAACCCAAACTCTGCTCTCTCTGTGTTAATGTATTCCTGCTTACACTTGACTTCTGATTGTGTGATGGCTAATTATCATTACACAGGTCCCTGGGGTGAGGAGCCACGATAGAAGAACAAAAGAAGGCTGGGTCTCCAGTTTGGCAGTGGTCCTAAAACCAGTAACGGGGCAGATTGGAACTGGTGGAACTACTCTTTGTTAGGATGTCTTTTCCCTCCCTTCTTTCAAGAAGATGTTGGGAAGGTGGAAGTCAGCAAAGGGTAAGGGTTAGGAACGATGGAATATTCCCCTTGAATATGATGTCAATACGTTGGCTTGTTTCCTTTTATTAAGATGCCATCCAACGGATAACAAGTCCTGCTGTGTTTTACCAACATAAAAAATTAGACTGGAGACCGAAGAGCGGCAGGAGGTTTTTTGGCACCCAGAAATAATCACACTTGATGTGGAAAGTAAAGTAAAAGGAGCCATCTGCTCACTGCAAGGGGATGTGAAAAATCACATTAACATATTGTCACTAACATCATGAAATACACAGTTAATAATAAATTTAGTTATCATAGCAAGCTGCATCGGGTGTTTCCTTAGCAAAAGTCAAGGGAAAAGGGAAGGATGTTCTCCTGCATGTCCGTATACATTTTACTATATATACACACACACACACACACACACACTGTGTGCAGGTAGTCCTCGACTTACAACAGTTCCACTTAGCGACCATTTGAAGTTACAACGGCACTGATAAAAGTGACTTTGGATTGTTTTTCACACTTAGGACCATTGTGTGATCAAAATTCAGGTGAATTTGGCAACTGACTCATATTTACGACAGTTGCAGGGTCCCGTGGTCACGCGGACCTTAGGACAAGCAAACTGTTGGAAGAAATGTCCATCTGGGTTCAGTTCCAAGTAGGGAAAAAGACACTGGAAACATGGAGGCTGTCTGGAAAGATGGTTTAGTTGTGGACAGGACCACGTAGCTTTGAGCTCCAAATGTGAAAAGGACAATCACATGCTTCAAGGTGTTGGGTGAAGGAAAAGAAGGAAGGGCTGAGATGCTGAGAGTGCCTTGGTTTTATGCCCTCTGTTGGGATTTGAATTTGAGCTTGTATTCTGATTGGTTGTCAGACTCCCATGGGGCCATGCAGGGGCAACTCTGTAGGCTGTCCTGAGTCCCAGGCTTGGTTGAGCCTTGCTGGATGATGATGTAATGAAAGGGCTTTGTGAAATTCCTATTGTAGCTCTACCTGGAGTAGATCTTTGTTATGTAAAATAGATTGGCCTAGGCCAGAGTAATGGCTCATTAGCAAAGGTGGTGGTGATGGTGGGGAGGTTGAGTTTCTGCCTCTTTGATTTTCTCCTTTTCTTTTTAGGGAAAATATTCTGCCTTTTTAGTATATCCTAAAATATTTTATTTTCCTAGGAGATGGGTGGGTTTTAACTTCCAACAATAGTCAATGAAGAAAGCAGATTTGCTTAACAGCCATGTTACTAACTTAACCAATGCAGTGATTCACTTAATCACTGTGGCAAGAAAACAACTGTGGCCATGAGGAATCCAGATTCACAGAGTAACCATGTCACTAATGTTGGAAGTTAAAACCCACCCCTCTCCTAGACAAATGAAATATTTTAGGATATATTAAAAAGGCAGAATATTTCCCCTAAAAGAGAAGTAGAGACTCAGAGAGGCAGAAAATCAGCCCCGCCCAACCTTTGTTAATGGGCCATTAAGGCCTGGGCCAGTCTATACTACACAACAAAGTTCTACCTCCTCCAGGCAGAGCCATAAAGGAACTGCCCAAAGCCTTTCATTACATTATCATCCAGCAAGACTCAGCCAAGCCTGGGACTTAGCACAGCCTACATGCATGGCCCCATGGGAGTCTGACAACCAATCAGAATACAAGCTCAAATTCAAATCCCAACAGACAGCATAAAATCCCAGGGACTCTCAGCATCTCTTCCCTTTTTTCTTCACTCAGGAGCTCCAGGCCATGGGGTCCTGTCCACCATTAAACCATCTTTCCAAACAGCCTCCATGTTTCCAGTGTCTTTTTCCGCACTTGGAACTGAACCCAGTGGACATTTCTTCCCACACTAACTTAACAAATGCAGTGATTTACTTAACCACTGTGGCAAAACTCACATAACTAATGTTTCACTTAGCAACATAAATTTGGGGCTCGATCAGGGTCGTAATTCAAGGCCTACCTGTATAAGTATTTACATACACCGGAAAAACACACGCTCTCTCTATTTGAGTGTCTCATATCTGTGAAGGGATATCTGCTTAAAATCTAGAAGGGGATGGTTTTTGCAAGTTCCTTGTCTCTTCTTTGCGGTTTGCGTCATTCCTGACTTCCTGACTGGTAGACAAGCACCCTAGAAAAATGCAAGACCGTCATAGAGAGAGGAGCAGGAATAAGAAAATGGTGGAAAAGTGAAGTTGAAAAGTATTAAGGAAACCAATGCATTCTGTGCTAGATGTAGTTGTTATAGGAATGGAAGAAAGTGATTTGAGGGGTTGCTTGGCTATTTCTTGTAGGTGTTTCATTACCCAAACTAGGTAATGTCATCAGTGCTAGTAAGGGGTCTGATTTATATTCGAATAGCTTGTCCTGTCAGTGTTGGTAGGACTAGCCTTTGTGGTTTTTGGATTAGACTGAGGAATTCTGGGAGTTGAAGTCCACAGGTCTTAAAGTTACCAAGTTTGGACACCCCTACTCTAGAGGCATTCAGTTATATAGGATTATATAGGAGAAAATATTAACAGAGATGTGTATATTGATGCCCCATCCTAATAAACAAGGATGTGGTAGCTCAGGGGCTAAGACGCTGAGCTTGTTGATCGGAAAGATCGGTAGTTCAGCGGTTCGAATCCCCAGCGCTACGTAACGGAGTGAGCTCCCGTTACTTATTCCAGCTTCTGCTAACCTAGCAGTTCGAACGCATGTAAAAAAAATGCAAGTAGAAAAATAGGGATCCCTTTGGTGGGAAGGGAACAGCATTCCGCGCACCTTCGGCATTTAGTCCTACCGGCCACATGATCACGGATACATCTTCAGACAGCGCTGGCTCTTCCGCTTTGTAATGGAGATAAGCACTGCCCCCTAGAGACGGAAAAGACTAGCAGGTATATGCATGGGGAACCTTTACCTTTACATCCTAATAAACCTCACTTACCAAGTGGTTGAAATTCTAATTTTGTTCCCCTGTTTTGTTTTTTCAGTGATGAAACTAAACTTGTGAACCTTTTCGATTCATTGTCATGGTTTGATTATGATTTGATAGGCTAGAAAAATGAACAATCACAGGCACCAGTGTTCATATTTGACAGGCAAACATGATAGACAAATGTCCTCAAATATTTGTTGACAAATATCCTCTAGAATTATGTTTGTAATATTCAAATACTACTTAAGGACAATATGCCAGTATTTTTCACATATTCCTCTTGGCATTTTCAGCGACAAACAGTGAATCAATGGGGTAAACAATATCATATTATTGTCTGTTATTTCTATAATTGAAATGATGGTAAGAAAAGGATCTATGGCTGTTCAGTTATACTTATGCAGAGATTGTATATGTGATTGGCAAATTAGTATGACTTTATTTTCCAAACCTTACTTTATATCTTAGTTTTATATCATTGTCTTCAGGTACACTCATTACTCCTGCCTGTCTAAACAGAGATAGATAATATTGGTATCCCTATTCATACTAACATATGGACAATTTGATAGCTGCCAATGGACAATGTTCCCTAAAGCAGGGGTCTTCAACCTTGCCAACTTTAAGACTTGTGGACTTCAACTCCCAGAGTTCCTCAGCCAGCAAAGTCCACAAGTCCGCAAGTCTTAATGTTGCTAAGGTTGGAGACCCCTGCCCTAAAGTGACAATGCCTTAATACATTTTACATTTTGTATGCTGATGGCTTAATGCTCAGCCCTATTGTATGTTAATTATTTTATCAGTTTATTTCACAAAAGTCCTATGCCAAAAATTGCAGTGCATTTTGTGTGCTGATAGCTAAATACTCAGTCCTCTTCAGTGGTGGGATTCAAATTATTTTACTACCGGTTCTGTGGACGTGGCTTGGTGGGTGGGGCAGGGGAAGGATACTGTAAAATCTCCATTCAGAGGTGGTATTTGCCAGTGCTCCGAACTACTCAAAATTTCTGCTACCGGTTCTCCAGAACTGGTCAGAACCTGCTGAATACCCACCTCTGTTCTGTTGCACATTAATTATTTTATTGATTTACTTCACAAAATTTCAATACCAAAAATTGCAGCGCATTTTGTTTGCTGATAACTTAATATTCAGTCCTATGGTACGTTAATTATTTTATCAGTTTATTTCACAAAATTTCAATACCAAAAATTGCACGGCATGTTGTAAGCTGATAACTAAATCAGCCTATTGCCTACTAATTGTTTTATTGATTTATTTCCCAAAATTTCTACAGCAAAAATTGTGTGCTGATTGCTAAACACCTGTCATGTATTAATTAGTTGATCAACTTATTTCGCAAAATTTATATACCAAAACATTGTAATGCAATTTTTAGGCTGATTGCTAAATACCCATTCCTGTTGCATGTTAATTATTTTATTGATCTGTTTTATAAAACTTCTCTACCATCTGGGTAGTAATGACTCTGGGTAGTTCACTAATGACTGGTCTTCATTTTATTTGTATTCTGCTCTTCCTTGCAAAGGGTCCTTGCACTTAAAAACGTGTTTGTAACTCTTGTTTTCTTTCAAACAGCACGTTGTAAACCTGCTCGGATACATTTTTAAAGCTGAAAATTATGTCACAACGCTTGCAAAAATGCAAAATCTGACAAAGGGCAACATTCCAATTTACACATTCATCCAATCATGCAGATTGAATCAATCTGTCTGGAATTTGCAAAGATAATTTACCCTGACAGTGTGATAACAGGCGTACCTTGACTTGGATATTTTTTAAAAAACTTGCCGAAGGAATTTTTTGGAAACAGCCTCTTTTTAAAGGTAAAACCCAGTGGCTACCATATAGCTAGTTTGAGTCAGAGGTGGTATTCAGCAGGTTCTGACCAGTTCTGGAGAACCGATAGCAGAAATGTTGAGTGGTTCGGAGAACTGGCAAATGCCACCTCTGAATGGAGATTTTACAGTATCCTTCCCCTGCCGCGCCCACCACAGAACTGGAAGTAAAAAAAATTTGAATCCCACCACTGGTTTGAGTACATTTGACTTTAGACCTTTCAATGCCTGCCTGATAAGTTCAGTACCTTTAAACCTTTTGGAGACAATGTCTGTCTTGGCTATCTTGCAGTTGTCTTTGGATAGCATGTATGAATTCAGCCTGAAGTAGAAGTACAACACTCAGCTGATGAACCTTATTTATTACAATCATCATTGAGGGTCTGTTTTATGAGAAAGCAAACATGCTTCTAGAGGTTGAGGACTAGGTGATAAGGCAAAGGTTTCCATGTGCAGTTGTGGTCAACTCTAGGGCACAATGCTCACCTCCATTTCTTGGCTGAGAGAGCCAGTGTTGTCCAAAGATATTTCCCATGGTCAAGTAGCCAGCATCTGCCAAAAGCACATGGAACGCCGTTACCTTCCCACCAAAGTGGTACCTATTTATCTACTCCCATTTGCATGCTTTCAAACTGCTAGGTGGCAGGAGCTGAGGCAAGGAACGGGAACTCACCCCATGATGTGGCACTCGGGGGTCAAACCTGGGCCGTCAGATTTCCAGTTTACAAGCTCAGGGTCTTTAACAGTGGTGCAATTCAACTGGTGTAACAACCGGTTCGGTGAGCGCACACTCCCCGCCCACGCGGTCCACATTTTAAAAAGCCCATTTTCAACTCTAATACTTACCTTCTACTGCAGCCGCTGTGAATAAAACAGCTGAGGCATGGCAAACCACTCTGCTGCGTGATTCAGCTGTGCTCCAAAACAACGAAATAAAGCCCAGGAAAGAGCAAGAGTGGGTGTGTGGGGCCAAATGCTCACCAGAACTACCAGTTCACACAAACAAGTCTGAACCAGTAGAATCCCACCCCTGGTCTTTAACCATTGAGCCATCACATACAAAGGAGGAAATCCTGGGAATCTGATTCACAGGGCGGTTTGGACAAACTAGGCAGGATCTAGATGCTCAGGAGCTCTGTGGAAGTCCATTGTGAAGAAGAGGGAAGGTTGAAGTCATCCTCTAATGGAAGATGGAAGGCTGGGATTCCTCTCAGTTGCAATTTCCTTTGGAAGGTGGTGTGGAGGCTTCTATTTGTTGGTCTGGGTGGGTTTTCAGGGGGCATTCTTTGATGTCAGGGAGGATCAGTTCGCTGGGTCTAGGACAGAGGTGTCAAACTCGATTTCATTGAGGGCCACATCAGGGTTGCGTTTGACCTTGGGGGGCCAGGGTGGGCATGGTCAGGTGGGTGTGGCCAGCTTGATGTTACATGTGTCGGGTGTGTCTGTGGTGGCCTGAGCACTCTGCCAGCAAAACCGGACTCCTGAGCTCCATTTTTGGCTGCGATGGCCTCCTGCAATCCTCTGTTTTGACCAAGGCTTCCTGACTGTAATTAAGCACACGCTTAGTTAAAACAGCTCTTGTTTTATTTCAATGCTAGGAATTATGTTTATTCCCAGCCTGTAATGAGTCCCAAACAGTCCCTCGAGATAAACACCCATCTTTCTCTCTTTTGATTTGGTGCCAATAACTAAAGTGCCAAATTAACTATAAAAAAACAACCAAAGTACAAAGTCCACACAGGCCTTCAAGGTTTAATCCGAACAGAGCGAACGACCTTGCTTCCTGCAAAGGTTTCTCTACCTTTGCATTTCCTTTATACCTTATGAAAGGGGCAATCACCTCCAAGCCTTAGTCGCCCCTTTTGTCTTAGCTGCTCTTGCCTTCTAGAAGCTCTGCATGCACACACACTGGGAATAGGCTCCCCTTGTTCCTCTTCCTCACTCCTGCCAGACTCTGGAGGCCTCAGAATCAGCACACAACTCCCAGATGGCCCTGGCCCCATCTCTGCATTGGATGCAGGACCCTCATCCAAGTCGTCCCCAGACTCCTGGACTAGTCCCTGTTCTTCCCCACTGTCCGATCCCACTGCTGTCTGCACAGGCTGCTGGCGAACCACAATACCCTCTGCCACCAAAAACGTGTGCAGCCCTTCCAAGCTCCGTTTTCGCTGGCAGAGGTACCACAAACTGGTCCTTTGCTGTTTCCAGGATGACCCTGTGGGCCAGATCTAAGCACACCATGGGCTAGATCCAGCCCACACACCTTGAGTTTGACACCTTTGGTCTACGACAATGCTATATGAACCATTTCATTCAGGTCCTTTTATTATTGGAGATCACATTTTCATCAAAATTAGTGTAACTCTTGTATTTCTGGATTGACTTTCTTTGTTTTATTATTATCTGCCACAGTTCTGTCAAAATTAATGTAACTTTTGCATTTGTTCAGTTGTCCCACAGCAAATTGGCAATGGTGAGTAGTTCCATTATGAGTTGGCCAGTGCGAGTTGTCCCTTTCTGCAGTTTGATAGGAATAGGCAAAGAGATGAACTGGATGTAAGTTCAGCTGTTATGTCTAGAAGACAGAGAGCAAAGAGAGGAAAAGAGAACGCAGCTTTCATTTTGTTCGGTAGATACGATTTTTCTATTGTAATAAAATAAGCTGTACCAGTTGCAATGCATCCCAGAAGTTAGCAAACTAAGCTTGGAAGTTAAACAGATTTGATTAGGACATGGATAAGATACCAGTAGGGAATTCTAGAACTATGGGCTAGTTTAGGAATTTTTTTAAAAAATGCAGGAAAAGACAGTAGCAATAGAACTAGCACTTATACTTTTTCATAGTGCTTTACGGCCCTCTCTAAGCAGCTTAAAGACTCAGCCTCTTGACCCCAACAATCTGGGTCGCTTCGGAAGGATGGATGGCTGAATCAACCTTGAGCCAGTCAGAATTGAACTGCTGGCAGTGAGCAGAGTCATCCTGCAATACTGCATTTAACCACTGCGCCAGTATTGTCTCTTTGTGTTGTTCCCAACAAAACTACTTTGGATGAGTCCACAAATAAATGGAAGTGAACTCAAAGGAGACCTCGAATGTGTTTACCTTTGACCTTTGACCCTTCTGCAGATTCTTAATGCCTTGAACAAATGGGACCAATTCCACTGCCGAATCCTAATGGGTCCATTGGGTTGGAATCATCTTCAAGGCAGCATCTCCATGAGATGCATTTCAGAATAGTGTTGCGAGCTGCGGTGAAAAGTGGGTAAAAATAAAAAAAAGAACTAAAAGGACATTATTTTAAAGGCTGGGCTTAAGCAAAGCGGTTCTATAAGATTTGAAATCCCATTAGCTGCGTTTCTGCTGGATGTTTTCCATCCGACGATAGGAAAGGACATTTTCTAGAAGTCAGCAAGTTTTATTTTTGGTGTCAGCTCCCTTCCTTGTCCTTCAGGGGGAGATTATTGGCCTTTCTTGGGTCTCCATGGGTCTGTTTGTCAGTGTGATGAAAGGGAATGAAGTTGGTGTACTTCAGAGCAGGGAAGATTTGCTGTCACTTTCCCCTCAGGCTGATTGTGTGGCCCATCTGCCAGTCATTCTCCCCAAAGCCAGGAGGTCCTCTATGGTGCATTAGGGAACACCCAGAGCAAACAACAGCAAAAAAGAAGAAAGCCTGTCAGAACTCAAACCAAACCAAACCACAAAAAAACAACAAACCATTTGAACCTTTTGCAAGCTTCCATGTCTGTTTATGAAATGCAGTGAAATCTCAGAGGCGAAGGCAACAATAGAGTTGGCTCTGTATAATTAAACCATCTAACTAGGCCCAAGCCAAAACAACGGAAAGATTTGGCAGCAAATAGTTTCCTTTTACGGATTTTTTTTTGTTTTGCAGAGCTGTTGGCTTGTTCTTAGCTTATTCCTTCATACGCTGGTGACATCCGTTGCGGGCTGGGAATATCATCACGGTGGGAATCCCTGATTGTGAAGAAGCATTGAGATGATCCATCTTCCTCATTTCTGAACAAGGGTCACTGTAGGAGATACACCTATAGACTGGGTGAAACCAGGCTCAATAGCAGTAACTGTGAGAGGGATCTTGGAATCTTAGTGGACAACCAGTTAAATATGAGCTAGCAGTGTGGAGCAGTCACCAAAAAAGCTAATGCAATCCTAAATTGCATTAACAGAGGGATACAATACATATCAAGGGAGGTACTAATACCACTCTATAAAGCCTTAGTAAGACCACACCTAGAGTACTGCATCCAGTTTTGGTCACCACACTATAAAAAAGACATTGAGATTCTAGAAAGTGTGCAGGGAAGAGCAACCAGGAGGATTAGGGGACTGGAGGCCAAAACATATGATGAACGGTTGCAGGAACTGGGCATGACTAGTCTAGTGAAGAGAAGGACCAGGGGAGACATGATAGCAGTCTTCCAATATTTGAGGGGCTGCCACAGAGAGGAGGGGATCAAGCTATTTTCTAAAGCACTTGAAGGCCAGACAAGGAATAATGGATGGAAACTGAACAAGGAGAGTTTCAACCTGGAAATAATTTTCTGACAGTGAGAACAATCAACCAATGGAATAGCAGTTGTCCTTGGAAGTTGTGGGAGTGGCATCACTTGAGACTTTCAAGAAGAGATTGGATGCCATTTGTCAGAAATGGTGTAGGGTCTCCTGCTTGGGTGAGGGGTTGGACTAGATGACCTACTAGGTCCCTTCCAACTCTGTTAATCTGTTAAAGAGATGACCAGGCTGAACCTGAGGGAGGGGTCAAATGCATCATCAGTCATGAGTCCCTGCGCAGGGTGCACACACAAGAAATCTAAGTCCAGACTACCTTGAATTCCTTTCTTTCCTTAACTCCCGCTAATTTCTCTAAACTGTTGGTAGTTCAGATTCTTGTAGAGAGCTTAAGCTTACATATAAATCGTTATACACATTTGAACTACCTGGATCTCCTGGTCTGACAGCCACTTTCCTTTGGAGTAACCCTAGCAGGCAGCATTCCCAATGTAAATATATAGAAATAACCATTTGCCAGTACTGATGCCAATAGGGGTATATGTTGCAGAGTTGTTGGGAACCACAGTAATATGACAGTGTTGTATCTCTCAATGTAGAGAGGAGAGGGAATGGCCTTGAGGGACGGATCCAAGGGACCAGCCAGATAAAAGTAGCTTGAGGCCAAGCCAGGAATGTAATCCGAGTAAACATCTCAGTTATAGCGATAGCACTTAGACTTATATATACCGCTTCACAGTGCTTTACAGCCCTCCCTAAGCAGTTTACAGAGTCAGCCTATTGCCCCCAATAATTGGGGTCCTCATTTTACCCACCTCGGAGGGATGGAGTCAACCTTGAGCCAGTGAGACTCCATCCTTCCGAGGTCGGTTAAAATAAGGACCCAGATTGTTTGAGTGGCCAATTTGCTGATTCTCGAAATTGCTAAGGCTAGTAAAGCACTGTGAAGCGGCATATAAAGTCTAAGCGCTATTACTAAGTGCTATAATTGCCTTGCTTACCAGTGTAAATTTAAAGCTCAATTACTGTCACAATTCGAGGCCTACCTAACCTGTAAAGGCAGAGGAGAAGAGGCAATGCTTTCAGACCTGAAAGAGCCCATTATTGGAACCTTACAATAAAAGTTGTATCAGTACTCGTGATTTGGGTTTCCTGTCTGCACTACCTAGTAGGACTGACAATTCCTTCAAGATTTCTAGAATTCAGGAAAGCTTAGTCCCAGAGCTGCCAAGGGAATAAAGGCCTAGCCGGAAATGAAATAAACCTTCAGACAAACATAATGGCTCTAGAATCTAGAATGTAGGTGGATAGCAAGCTTTAACTTTGATTTATTGACTAGGGTGTGTATCCAGCTCTTCTCCTCCTCTAAGAGAGGCTAAACATTAGATGCTCTCTGGTCTAGTCGGCTGCTGCTGATTACCTTTAAGTATGCGAAGCAGAGATGGTATTCAGCAGGTTCTGACCAGTTCTGGAGAACCATTAGCGGACATTTTGAGTAGTTCTGAGAACCGGCAAATGCCACCTCTGACTGGAGATTTTATAGTATCCTTCCCCTGCCAAGCCCACCAAGCCACGCCCACAGAACCTGTAGTAAATTTTTTGGAATCCCGTCACTGAACCGTTTGCCGTCAGAAGATGTGGGTGCTCCATCACTGGAAGTTTTTAAGAAGAGACTGGACAGCCACTTGTCTGAAACGATATAGGGTCTCCAGCTTGAGCAGGGGGCTGGACTAGAAGACCTCCAAGGTCCCTTCCAACTCTAGTCTGATTGAGGAATTGATTGAAGTTTGAGAAATGTAAAGTCACCAACTAAAAAAATATACAGGCAGTCCTTGACTTACGACCACAATATGAGCCCAATGTTTTTGATGATAAGTGAGACACTTGTTAAGTGAGTTTTGCTCCCTCTTAAGACCTTTCTTGCCACAGTTGTTAAGTGAATCACTGCAGTTGTGACATTAGTAACACAGTTGTTAATTGAACCTGGCTTCCTCATTGACTTTGCTTGTCAGATAGTCACAAAAGAGGATCACATGACCCTCAGAACACAGTGACGGTCATAAATATGAGTCAGTTGCCCAGCATCTGAATTTTGATCATGCTGCAACCGTTGAAAGGGTGAAAAATGTTCAGAAATCACTTTTTTCTGTGTCATTATAACTGCAACCTTATCAGACCCATTTAATAAATTAATTCATTCCTCCTTTTGCATTTATTCTCGCTACCTTTTCTTGGGTAGAGTACACACAAACGCACAGGCACCAAGACATTGCATTCGTGCAAATTTTGAAATATCCAAATGTCCAATTTTGAAAGAGCCAAACCAGTGGTGGGATTTAATTTTTTTTTTACTACTGGTTCTGTGAGTGTGGCTTGTGGGGCGTGGCAGGGGAAAGATACTGTAAAATCTCCATTCAGAGGTGGCATTTGCCGGTTCTCCAAACTACTCAAAATTTCCACTACCGGTTCTCCAGAACTGGTCAGAACCTGCTGAATACCCACCTCTGAGCCAAACATAAATTTTGAAAGAGTCCAATGCGAATTTTGAAAGAATGACTCTGATACAAAGTAGACTGATTCACAATGTGCCAGGAATGTTTATGCTAAATTAAGATAACGTTTATTATTTAAGGTTCAGCCTGTTTTGGAAATCCAGACTTCATGTTTGCATCTTCTCTGGATAAGGCTGTTTTTAGCCATTATAAGAATTGTTTATTAAAGGTGCAGCCTGGGCTGTGAACAAAGCAATTGCATTTTCCTAACCTGGCTTTAAGGTTTTAGTATCCTGTCTGCACCCAGATGTACTATGACTTGCTTACCTAGCAGCTGTTCCTCCATCTGTTGTTCAGCTGCTAACTTTGTGGCCAACACAGAGGTCTCTGGTCTTCTTCCTAGAGATCTCTCCCCCACTTCTGTCTTTAAACAAACCAGGAATCTCAAATTAAACCAGAGGTTAAAATTATCGCATTTCAGTCGCGTTATGGCTCTCTGAAGAAAGGTTTAACGCTGGGAAAGATGGAAGGAAAGCAAAGAAGAGGAGTTGCCAGCGAAGGGGATGGATTCAGTTACAGTCGTGTTGAGTGCAATGTTGGGGAGACTTGAAAGAACAGGTTAAGGAGAGATTGTCATTGTCACATCCCTGTCTGAAGCCTGAATCTGCCGGGGAAGATGAGCTACGGGGATTGAGGGGGCGGCTTCGTTGGCTTTGGAGGAAAATGGGGAAGGGAAAGGCCAGACAGGCCAGGGCCTTTCAGGATTAGGACGGCTTGTGGACAGGGAGGAACAGGGACAGGATGAACATGAGAGACAGAGCTTAGGAGAGGAGCCAGGACCACCCCCTCCTGATCCGAGAGCATGGAGAGTGGAGAGGAGGCGAGAACAGTGTAGACTGATTGACCCAACTTCTCAGGAGGACAGTGCCCCAGCCCTCTTCACAAAGCACACCTGGGGAGATGCTGTGGGGAGGGGCATTTGTCGGGAACAAATGCTGAGTTCCTGAAGTGTTGAGTGCCGATGTTTGAACTTTCCAAGAGTCTTTACATTCTTTCTGGGTTTTGGACTAATTACCAGGATCCTTTGCTTCCTGAACCCCTTGATTTGCCCTGCTAGATTTATTGCTGTGCAGCCTTGATGTACACAGCACTGAGCTGGACTATTTGCAGCCAGAGGCTGCTTGAGGTGTGCGTGTGGGGGTTTGTCATCACTTTGCTCTGGGAGAGTTTGGGAGAAATTTTTAGCAATAATGGGGCGGTTTGAACTGCCAGCTGCTTGCGTTATCTCTGTGCCATGCCCCAGGTCATCACAGTCACGGAGAGAACTATCTATGCGGCCTTTAGCTGAAACAATTTGAGCGTTGTGCACATAATCGCTCAATCAAAATCAAAGAGAACAAGAGTGAGCAACTTTCAGCTCCCAGTTCAGCAACGGAAAATTGATGAATGACAGCAGCATGATTATCA
Source organism: Pseudonaja textilis (assembly GCF_049901715.1). NCBI lineage: Eukaryota > Metazoa > Chordata > Lepidosauria > Squamata > Elapidae > Pseudonaja > Pseudonaja textilis. Next base: position 9,367,692 of record NC_141995.1, read on the forward strand.
TCGTGCTTTCTGAAACATGAGAAAAATGTGCTGAAAATCTCTGAAAGGCTCAAGGTACAATAATCTGACCTCTTCCCATACATGGTTCCAAAGGACCAAAAATTCAAATTCTCCACCTTTCCATTGATGTCATTGTACTATACCCATACCTGCGGTCTTCAGGTAACAAATTCATCATGCAGCCACGGTAGTGTAGGGCTTAGAATACAGCATTGCAGGGTGACTCTGCCAACTGCCAACAGTTCGATCCTCACCAGCTCAAGGTTGACTCAGCCTTCCCTCGTCCCTAGGTCGGTAAAATGAAGACTCACATTATTGGGGACAATATGCTGACTCTGTAAACTGCTTAGTGAGTGCTGTAAAGCAGGGGTGTCCAACCTTTCACCTTCCCTGGGCCACATTAGAAGATGAAAATTTGGTTTGGGCCGCACATAAAATAAAATAACAGTAACGATACCTGATCATCCAAAAAACCCATAGAAAACATAGTTAACATATTAAATTTATTTGGAAATGAAGTTAGTGAGATGTTTTTATTATTAATTATTTATTAAAAATTATTTATTTTTTATCACATTTTTTATCACGTTTTTTTATCATGGTTTATTTTCCGCCAAATTTTGCGGGGCGGGGGGAGAAAGCTCGCCCACCTCGCGCCTACCTCTCCTCCTGCAAATGGCCCGGCTGGATGAGGCAGGACTGGAAGGCAGAAGCAGCAGCAGCGGCGGGGGCAGAAGCAGCGGCGGGGGCAATGGCGGGGGGGCAGAGGCAGCAGCGGTGGCGGGGGCAGAAGCGGAGGCAGCGGGGGCAGAAGCGGCAGCGACGGCAGGGGAAGAAGTGGCAGCGGGAGCAGAAGCGGCGGGGGCAGAAGCGGCGGCGATGGCGGTGGTGGCAACAGCAGGAGGTGGCGCTCTGACGGCGCCTGCTTTTTCTGTTGCTGCTTGGCCTGGCGCTCGCCTCGCCCTGCCTCGTGCCTGCTTCTCCTCCTCCTCCTCACTGGCTCTGGCACAAAGGTTGGGGTGGGCACTGGGCCACATTACAAGGTGACCTGGGCCGCATGCGGCCCTTGGGCCACAGGTTGGATAAGCCTGCTGTAAAGCACTATGAAGCGGTATATAAGTCTAAGTGCTACTGCTAGAGCCATGGTGGCTCAGTGGTTAGCACGCAGTATTGCAGGTAGATAAGTCTAAGTGATATTGCTGTTTGTTGGGCAGTGATGCAACTTGAATTGGGGGAGGGGCTTTGTGCAATGTGCTGGGGGGCAGGGTCTTGAGTGAAAGGGTTGGGGCACAGAGGGGAAAATGTCCATAATTCCTCCATAGAAGCAAGCGAGTCTAAGGAAGAACTGGCTGGGATTACTTAAACCCACGTTTGATGACTTCCCTTGGATTCCTCCTCAGTCTAAATTGGATCATGGTGTGATTCTTCCTACCTTTTGGGGTGAGTTGCTGTCAAAGTTCAAAAAGATTCAGGATGTGTATCCTTTAGAGGTATTTATTGCCTAGAAGATATTCAGAATCTTGGACATGGAATAGCCCAAAACTCTAGTTTCGTTTAGTTCATTTTTTAAAGTGGAGTCTTGAGGACATTTGAACTTTTGTATCCAGAAAGAGTGCAGAGAAGAGCAACAAAGATGATTAGGGGATTGGAGGCTAAAACATGTAAAGAACGGTTGTTGGAACTGGGTAGGTCGAGTCTGATGAACAGAATAACAGTCTTCCAATATCTCAGGGGCTGCCCCAAAGAAGAGGGAGCCAAGCTATTCTCCAAAGCACCTGAAGGCAGGACAAGAAGCAACGGGTGGAAACTAATCCAGGAGAGAAGCAACCTAGAACTAAGGAGGAATTCCCTGACAGAACAATTAACAGTGAAACAAATTGCCTCCAGACGTTGTAAATGCTCCAACACTGGAAGTTTTTAAGGAGAGATTGGATAACCATTTTTCTGAAGTAGTGTAGGGTTTTCTGCCTAAGCAGGGGGTTGGACTAGAAGACCTCCAAGGTCCCTTCCAACTATTCTATTCTATTCTATTCTATTCTATTCTATTCTATTCTATTCTATTCTATTCTATTCCCCCCAAGCAGGGGGTTGGACTGGAAGACCTCCAAGGTCACTTCCAACTCTTCTCTCCTCTCCTCTCCTCTCCTCTCCTCTCCTCTCCTTTCCCCTCCGTTCCGTTCCCTTCCCTTCCCTTCCCTTCCCTTCCCTTCCCTTCTCTTCTCTTCTCTTCTCTTCTCTTCTCTTCTCTTCTCTTCTCTTCCCTTCCCTTCCCTTCCCTCCCCTTCCCTCCCATCTTATTCTATTCTATTCTATTCTATTCTATTCTATTCTATTCTATTCTATTCTATTCTATTCTATTCTATTCTATTCTATTCCATTCCATTCCATTCCATTCCATTCTATCATCAGTGCACGCTGCTTGCAAATGGCTGGATGGCATGAGGCAAGTTGAAAGTAAATTGGCACCTCAGACATGATCGCTGATAGAGGAATGATTGCTTTTCTTTGTCTGCTAGTTGGGAATATAGCCAGTGGCCAAAGACAGTGGAGGAAAATTGCCTCTAATGGGCTCGTGAAAAGCAACTTGACAAAAAGGATATGAGAAAGCTGCTTTGATATTTGCCTCGCAGCATACAAAGAAACATGGTCACTCCACTTGGCTTCTAAGATCAAGGAACCCTAATGCATCACCTTTGGTTCATGTGAGCAGCCCTCCTAAGCTCGGCTTAGCTGCCAAGACGATCAGAAAGGAATTCGGGACTAACCGGAATGTTTTTCACTTCGTGTCCTGATTAAGCAGGATCTGAACTGAAGAACATTTCCTCCAATGTCACCACACGTCCCAGAAAAGCATCAATCAATCAATCAATAAATAAAAAAATAAAAAAATCAGCATTTCTGTTAAGTTTGAGCAATGAGAGGCTGAACCAGAGCATGAGTGCAACAGTACTTTATTTTACAAATAAAGGGCTGACCGTGCTTGCCAAGCCTGGAACTGGCTCGCAGCAATCAGCAACCAGTTGGACCCCGCAGCCTGCTTTTATAGCTGGCTGCTGGGGAGAACCAACCAATGGGAATGGGGGAATATCGCCCACACAAAGTGAGTGGACCTGAGTGAGAACTCCTTGAGTCCTCAGGACATAACACCCCTTCCCCCCAGATGCGAACACGCATAGTCCTTGAGGTAGACGGGGGGTTTGTGTTGGCACCCGGAGCGGCGCAACTCGGGAACATTGTCTGTCTGTTCGGTATCAGTCTGTGACGGTTGAGCTGGCATAGTGTCGCCAACACTCTCTCTGGACTGGGCATCCTCGGAAACCACCGGGTTGGTTACTGGGGTCGAGCTCTCGTGGGTTGGATCAGGTTGGTCAACTCTCTGGGCACTGTTGTCCGAGTTTGGGCTGACCGGAACGACCGCTGGCGCAGACTGGTCGCTGGGTGCGGTGTGGCTGGGCGGCGGATGAGACGGTTCCCCTTCGACTGGAGACTCTGGATTCTTGTTTGCGAGGTTGCTGAGGCGCCTTCTGAGTTGGTCTATGTGTCTCCTCCAGACGCGACCATCCTCCAGCCTGACTCTATACGATCTCGGCCCGGTGACGGCGATGACCTCGCCCGGAATCCAAAGTGGGTCCCCAGCGAAATTCCTTGCGAATATCGGCTCCTGTAACATAAAATGTCTAACCCCCGAGTGGAAGCGAGGGAGAGTCAGGGCAGTATTGTGGGTGCAGTCTATCTAATACAGTCCTCAGGCGCCGGCCCATCAGAAGTTCCGCTGGGGACTTATTGGTGACTGCACAGGGGTTGAGTGCTGGCTCATCAGGAACCGTGAGAGTTTGTGGTGCCAGTCATCTCTGCCAAACCTAGCGAGGGCCTCTTTGGTGGTCCTGACGGCCCTTTCAGCCAACCCATTACTCGCAGGGTGAAATGGGGCTGTGAAAATGTGGCGAATGCCTAGGTTGGCTGCAAAACGGCTGAATTCTACTGATGTGAACTGTGGGCCATTATCGGAGACCAAGGAGTCGGGTAGTCCATGTGTAACGAACAGGCGCGTTAATACGTTGGTGATTGCTAGTGTGGTGGTCGTGGATAGCTGTGCCACGTCTATCCATTTGGAGTAAGCGTCCACGACCACTAGGAACATCTTTCCATGCACGGGCCGGCCAGATCGATATGGATTCTAGACCAAGGGGCGCTGGTGCTCACCCATCTGGTAGGGGTGGCGATGGGGAGCAGGACGGGATTCCTGGCAAATGCTGCAGGAACTTACCCAATTGACAATGTCCTCGTCTAGACCTGGCCACCACACGTAGCTGCGTGCTAATGCCTTCATTCTCACAATGCCGGGGTGTCCCTCGTGCAACGCCTCCAGGACTCGGGTACGCAGCGAGGTCGGAATGACCACTCGAGTGCCCCACAGTAGACAACCCTGCAAACTGGACAGCTCCTGCATGCGAGTCTTAAAGGGTGCGAATTTGTTATCAACGTTGCCTCCCGGCCACCCCCTCCTCACCCAGTCGAGCACCTGGGCGAGCGTTTGGTCTGCCTTGGTTTTGGCGGTGATGTCAAGGGCGGTGATGGGCAGGTCCAAGTGGGTGATTTCGAAAATGGCATTGACAGGAGCTGGGTCTTCAGCCGGAGCGGGTAAGGGGCAGTGACTGAGCGCGTCAGCGTGGGATAGAGTTTTGCCCGGGCGGTGGATAAGTTTGTATGAGTAGGCCGCTAGGAAAAGTGTCCACCTTGTCATCCTAGGGGAGAGGACTTGAGGTGTCTGTTTGTCGCCGGCCAGTAGGCCCAGGAGGGGCTTATGGTCGGTGACCAGTTCAAGAAGTGGCCAAAAGGAATTCGTGAAACTTTTTCACGGCTGCAACAGCTGCTAGGGCTTCCTTGTCTATTTGGCTGTATTTCGCTCCGTGGCCGAGAGCGTCCTGGAGAAAAAAGGCGATGGGGGCCTCGGCGCCATTGGCGAGTCGGTGACTAAGGACCGCCCCAATTCCAAAAGGGGATGCGTCTGCTGCCAGTACTAAAGGAAGGTTGGGGTCGAATTGGATGAGCACTGCCTCTGGACGTAAGTAGTGATTTGACAGCGTTAAACGCCTGGTCTTCTTTGTGCCCCCAGTGCCACGGTGACTTTTTGTCTAGTAATCTGTGTAGGGGTTCGGCTACTGAGGCTTTATGGGGCAAGAAGGATGCATAAAGTTTAGGAGCCCCAAGAAAACTTGTAGCTCCGTTTTGGAGGTCGGTGTGGGAGCTTCGTGGATCGCCCTAACCTTGGACTCCAGGGGGTGAATGCCAGAGGCGTCAATTTTATAACCCAGAAAGTCCACCTGCCTAGTGGCAATGGCGCATTTTTCTTTTTTTTAACTTGAGGCCATGCTGTCTGAACCTCTCTAATACTGCTCGCACTCTCTGGAAGAGTTGGGGTCTGTCCCTGGCCGAGACCAAGATGTCGTCAAGTAGGGTACTACACCAGGGAGGCCCTGTAAAATCCGCTCCATGAGGGACTGAAAAATACCCGGGCAACACTTACGCCAAATTGGAGATGCTTGCATCGAAGGCACCCCTGTGAGTGACGATGGTCTGAAGTTCCGCTGTTTGGTTATCAACAGGGAACTGTTGATATGCTTGAGACATGTCCAATTTAGCAAAAATACTGCCCGGTTCGAATGTGTGCAATAAGTGCTGAATGACGGGCACAGGGTAGGCGCTAACTTGTAAATATTTATTGATTGTTGTCTTGTAGTCCGAGCAAATTCTCAGGCTACCATCTTTTTGAGGGTGTGACAATGGGCGCTCCCACTTGGCGAAATCTGTTGGCTCAATGACCCCTTGTTTTAGTAATTTATCCAATTCAGCGTCTAGTTTTGGTCGAATAGCAAATGGAACTCTACGTGGTTTTAATCTGATTGGGACTGCCTGGGGGTCAACGGTGAACGAGATGGGGTTCCATTATAACACCCCAGCTCCTCGCTGAACACATCTGCGTAGTCAGCTAATAAGGAGTCAGTGTCTGAGGTTGAGACAGCATGGACTCCTGTTAACCCTAGGCCGAGGTGGGGAAACCAATCGAGCCCCAATAAGGTGGGTAGATTGCCGTTAACTACCACTAGAGGTAGGTGGCCTTTAAAAGCTCTAAAACTGACAAAGAACTTGCCTCTGCCGATCATGGGAATGGCCTTCCCTGGTAGTCCTTCAGACCGAACTGGCATCTCTGAAGCCGGGTAGTAGATAGGCTGGGGTGGAGTCTCTTGAGGGTGTTCCACGAGATTATTGAGAGCGCTGACCCTGTGTCAACCTCCATGTGGCACGGTTTACCTTCTAGGGAAACGGAGAGAGAAATTTTACTAACAGTGTGGCAAGTACGCCTGGCAAGGCGGTGCGTGCGACAGTTTAATACTTGCCTCTGTGGTCCCGGAGTGCGAGGACGGAGGTCTGTGTGCAACGCTTTGGGGGCTTGGCAGACTCTCGCAATGTGCCCCTCTTATGGCAGTTGTTGCAAACGGCTCCTTTAAACTTGCAGGTGGCCCTTTGATGTGATCCCCACAGGCTAGGCACAGTGTGATGTGCTTGGGTGGACCGGTGTATTCTTGTTTGGCCCCTACCTGCGACCGTCTGTCATTGGTGAGGCGATGGACATCGTTCTCATCGTTGTGGGCTTCCTCCGCTTCCACCTCTTCGAAATGGACTGGGAACGATGCTAGCTTGGCACTTGGGCCCTGAATTTCGGTGGCTGAGTTCGTTGCTAGCTCGGCTGCTAGGGCCTCCTCTACCGCTTGCGCGAGGTTGAGGTCTTTTTAGCTAGCAGTCGCTCTGTAGGTTGAGATCCTTGACCCCACAAACTAATTGATCGAGGAGCATGTCCTCCAGGTATGTTCCAAACCCGCAGTGCAGGGCTGCTGTTCTGAGGGCGCCATATATTGATTGATGGTTTCCTTACTTGATTGCTTCCTCATACGGAACGTGAACCTCCTGGCGATTTGTGAAGGCCTGGGAGCGTAGTGGTTAGTGAGGATCTCAAGCAACTCGGACCATGGAACGCTTTTTCAATTCTCTCGGCGCTACGAGTGCTGCGGCGGTATCGTAAACGGTGGCTCCGCAGTAGATTAGGAAATAGGATTTTTTCCGATGCTCTCCGCATCCGCCAGGCCGACTGCATCGATGTAATGATTGAAACGGTTCTTATACGATTCCCACTTCTCTTCGTCTGGTTTAAACGCTGGGAATACTGGGTTGGAACTCATGGTGCTGGAACGGCTGGGCTACCTGCGGAAAAAATCTCTCTGGGACTACGAGCGCTCGTGAGTTACTAGTGATATCAGCTCTGGAGAGGTTTTTGCTACCCTCTCTTTCTCTCTCTGGGTTACCACGTTGGCTGCTAGCCGTTGGAGGTGTCTTGATTCGCGCCAAAAAGTGGGCGTTAGTGACTCTCTACAGCGCTGTGCTGTGGTTCCTACTGGCTCGAAATTCAAATGACACCCGCTTGAATTTCGCGCCAATTGCAGAGCGGCTGCGGCTCGCAGCGCTTCACTTTCCCCGCAGGGGCTAACAAGCGCCACAGACGCTTCTAACTTTTGACTCAGACCGCTTTCTGGCTGCGGATCTGCGTTTGCTCTTTTGATCGCTCGTTTGTTAGCTGACCGCTCTCTCTGGCTGCGGATCAGCGTTTCTTATCGCCAGCCGATCGCTCTCTGGGCTGCGGATCGGTGGCTAGTGACTCAGCGGTTGCAAGGTGCATCTGGTAGCCATCCCATCCTCGTCGCCAGTGTTAAGTTTGAGCAATGAGAGGCTGAACCAGAGCATGAGTGCAACAGTACTTTATTTTACAAATAAAGGGCTGACCGTGCTTGCCAAGCCTGGAACTGGCTCGCAGCAATCAGCAACCAGTTGGACCCCGCAGCCTGCTTTTATAGCTGGCTGCTGGGGAGAACCAACCAATGGGAATGGGGGAATATCGCCCACACAAAGTGAGTGGACCTGAGTGAGAACTCCTTGAGTCCTCAGGACATAACAATTTCCCTTTCAGGAGCGGTTATAATACGAATTGGAACTGGGAAAGTTTAATATTTAATACTAATAAGGTTAATGTGATATGAAATCGAACAAACAAAACGAATAGATAAATATGGTCATGTTTGTATCGAGATGTGAAACCTGGAACCATATTGCCTGCCAAATGAGAATTTTTTATTTATTTTAAAAAATTGTGGAAGAAATTGAATAATGAAATTACCAGGTACGTTTAACTGATAGGGTGGTTGGCATGAGGAGACAGTATTGAAATGTTGAAAATAAGCAAGGAAGGATTTTGATTTAATGTGAGTAGGAGTATTAAGAGATAGGATTGGTATTATTAAGCTTGTCTATCCTAAAATGTACGATATATTGATGCCACACAGTTAATGTATTGTTGTGTATGTGTAGATTGAAATAATATATATATATATATATATATATATATATATATATATATATATATATATATATATATATATATATATATATATAAGAAAATATTTAGCCTTCTCTTTCTGAAATTCTAGACTGGAAAGAAGCGGGGGAAAAATAAACAAGGAAGATTTGGGCTCCTCCCTCCATGCCAATTATTTTGAAATTTAGAGTCCCGTGCACTTCTTTGAGAATGCCATTGGTGTCACTGCTGTATCACCAGAATTTTTGCTTTCTTCTGGAGAGAAAGATAAAAATGAGCTGATTTCTTATCTTGGGGGAAACTGGCCGGACTATGTTAGGAAATGTAGTCTCTTTCAAGATTGCTTAGAGTTGCATGTGAATGCTTGTAGAGACTCTGGTCTTCAACCGTATGTTTTTGGTTTTCAAAACAGGAAGTCTTTTAATGGTCTTAAGCGGGGGTCCCCAAACTTGGCAACTTTAAGACTTGTGGGCTTTAACTCTCAGAATTCTCCAGCCAGCTATACTGGCTGGAGAATTCTGGGAGTTGAAGCCCACAAGTCTTAAAGTTGCCAAGTTTGGGGACCTCTGGTCTTAAGACTTGCAGCTCTCTTCACTCTAAGCAGCTCCACTCATCCCATCAATCTGCCATAGCCCTGTCTTGTCATTAAAGAACCACAACAATGACATTCAGAAACAATTAATGCTGCTATTTCTGAATAGCAACAATCAATTTATACATTCTGCATAAATCTAAGAGGGATATGATGGAGCAGGAGAGAGTGATCTGTTGGAACTGACCTTGGACCGGATGACAAAAGGAGCATCTCAAAACATAACCAACAACAGCAGAGGGGCGAAAGAATAACAAAGTTGGAAGGGACCTTGTAGATCATCTAGTCCAGCGGTCGTCAACCAGTGGACTGGGGACCACTGGTTGTCCACAAGAAAATTTCACCTCCCAGCCTTACTCCCGAGTCATCCCTTTTGTTTCAGCTGCTCTCGCCTTCTAGCCGCTCTGTGCACTCGCGCACTGGGAACAGGCTCCCCTTGTTCCTCTGCCTCACTGCTGCCAGAGTCCAAAGGCTCCGAAGGCAGCACCCCACTCCCAGATGGTCCCGTCCCCATCCCTGCATCGGATGCAGGACCCTCTCCGGAGTCATCTCCAGATTCCCTGACTGGTCCCCGTTCTTCCCCACTGTCCAATTTCACTGCTGGCTGCTGGTGAACCACAACAGTGGCAGACCCTCAAATATTGGAGGACTGATATCATGTCACTTCTAATCCTTCTCTTTGTTAGACTAGACATACCCAGTTCCCTAACCATTCATCACATGGTTTAGCCTCCAGCCCGAATCATCTTTGCTGCTCTTCTCTGCATTCTTTCTGAAATTAAAAACTAAAGCTCTTAACTAAATTTAATAAGATCACAAATTAAAATCAATGCTATTTTAATATGATTGGCTCATGTAAAAATGTATTCTACGCTTCTTACTTGACATAACTGGATTATCAGATTTTTTTTAAAAAAAAGTTCAACCAGAAGGTGGCAATAAACAAACAAATAAATGGTTTTAATGTTCATTCATGTCCCTCTCTGTCCCTCCAACTAACTTTTATATTTTTTCCAGAAAAAGGTAAATCGCTGACTTGTAGGAATCCTTCATGATGATTGCGTAAGAAATCTGGTGAAAACCACTTGGGTTACTGTTGAACAGGTTCTTAACTTGGGATCCAGCTGGGGAGATTTCTGGGAGTATACAAACTTGACTGTGTTTATGTTTTCACAAGTTTCCAAATGAAATTTAGCTTTTGGGTTAAGAATGAATGAAATAGGAAGGAAAGTAATTTATGGCATCACGACTCCAAAAAATATCTGTTAACTTCAGTAATTTTCACTATCTAAATTATTATATGTATCAACGAAGAGGTCAATACATTACTATATTTATTATTTTTTAATATTTTGGTCACTGCATTGGTGCATAACAGATGGCACAGTAGCTCAGCGGTTAAGATACTGGGCTTAAACCCAGCAGCTCAGGTTGAGACCTGAGCTTCATGTGATGGGGTGAGCTCCCTTCCTCCCCTCAGTTCCTGTCAACTTAGCAATTCAAAAGCATGCAAATGTGAGTAGATTAATAGGTACCACTTCAATGGGAAGGTAACAGCGCTCCATGACATCATGCTGGCCACATGACTACGGAAATGTCTTTGGACAGTGCTGGCTCAATGTCCTTGAAATGGGGATGAGCAATGACTAGCCAAGTAAAACTCTTTACCTTTTTTATTTGTGCATAATTGCTTTTCTATGTAGAACAATCTATAGGTATTTTATTTTATGCGTTGGGTACATTTCCCCCCCCACTTCCAACTCGGTTAATTTGGGTGGCAAATCTTATGTCATTTGTGTCTGCTTGTTGGCAGAACATTCAGCTACAGCAAATCAATACTACATTCACAAAAGAAGTGTCAAAGGACTTTAAAAAATATTCTGGATCATTTGTTCAGTTTTTAGAGTCTTCAAATGATTTTGTTTTCCAGGTCAATAAGTCCAACTTTTGGATATTATAGGAAGTGAAGTCTTCAAAATGAACAGAGCGAAAGACAGATGGGGCAAAAATTTACAAGTATCACCCTTCGGGAATATGGAATCTGGAAAGACCAATCATGAGTAATACAGTATATTGTTCTATATCTAAAATTGATTGTGCAGGATCTTTTGGGAGATGTTGTACCACATCAATTTCTGAGCATTTTAGCTTCTGAGTTTAGATCAGTTTTAGCTCTCTCTCTCTCTCTCTCTCTCTCTCTCTCTCTCCCTCCCTCCCCCCCCCTCTCTCTCTCTCTCTCAATTGAGAGTTCTTTTGGTGGGATTTTAAAAAGCTTCAATTGCTTCAGTCTTAAGTGGGATGGCGGTGGAATGAGTTAGGGTAGGAAGTTGAAAGCACTTCTTTTCTGTAAAAAAATGAGATTTTTTTTGTGAAATTATCCACACCCACGTTTTGTTTTGGTGAAACTGTCACCTTTCCCTTCAAGGTTCCATTTGTGTTGGCTGTGAGCAATACTGACAAAGGGATTCTAGTGACAATATATAGACTGTTCTGAGCAAATCCCACCTCTGACTGGCCCGGCCTCTACCTATTCTCTGCCTCCCGAGTCCCAGATTATTGGCTGGGTCTTCTTTGGTTGCCTTGCACAGGAGAATGGAGCTGGAAAGCAGGTTAGTGGGGTGGGGAAGGAATGGGATTTTGCAGTATCCTTCCCCTGCCATGCCCACCAAGCCACACCAACAGAAGCGGTAGTAAAAAAAATTTGAATCCCACCACTGGATATATCACAGCTTAAACTTCAAAAATGAAACAGTAAAACCTACAAACAACTATTTAAACACAGATAAAACACTCAAAGATAAGCACCCAGACTGGGAATTGTTTGCCACATTTCATAATAATACGAGGATTCTGCCTCCAGATTAGCCACTGATACCATACCACCATTTTGTGGCAATGCCCACCTTCTCTGCTTAAAATCCCAACGTTTCCCCAGTGCTTGTTATTACAATACATCTGGGGTTAGCTGAAAATTGAGTTTCAAAATTCTTATTTTGAAGTGGAAAATTCTTATTTTTAAAAATTTCAGGTAGAGAAGGAAGCTACAATGGGCATTCAGTTATGTACCAAATATTTTTTTCTAGGTGTCATAGGCTATTACCAGTAAGGCAATTAACCCTAGATCACTTCTGTGATAAAATATTTTGAACAGATGACTGGTTCGCATTAATATCATTTAAACTTAAAGAGAGATGTGAAAGGAAGGCAAAGGTTGAAGATCAGTTTCCCCCACCCTGCATTTTTCTTTAGTGGATGAAATATTATTGTTTTTAAATGCATATGGTTTTGACCACTGCAATTCCTCAATTAGATTTAGAGACAGCCTAGGGTGTAGGATTGTCTATATAAAAAGAGAGAGAGAGAGAGAGAGGAAAAAACACCAGCGTTGAAGAGATGGAACAGTGGAAGGCCTGGGAATAACAGCACAAGACATCTAAAGATTCTAACATTTAGATTTTAACAGAATAACAGAGTTGGAAGGGACTCGGGAGATCCTACGCCACTTCAGATAAATGGTTGTCCAACCTCTTCTTAAAAACTTCCAGTGTTGGAGCATTTGCAACTTCTGGAGGCAAATTGTTCCTCTGATTAATTGTTCTCACTGTCAGGCAATTTCTCCTTAGTTCTATGTTGCTTCTCTCCTGGGTTAGTTTCTATCCACCCAGACCTTTGTCACTTCAAAACAGTGATAAAGTTCCAATTGACTTTATTTGGAAGCAAATAATACAGGTGAAACTTGAAAAATTAGAATATCGTGCAAAAGTTCGTTTATTTCAGTAATGCAACTTAAAAGGTGAAACTAATATATGAGTTAGACTCATTACATGCAAAGCAAGATAGTTCAAGCCGTGATGTGTCATAATTGTGATGATGATGGCTTTGCATGTAATGAGTCTATCTCATATATTACGTTCATCTTTTCAGTTGCAGTACTGAAATAAATGAGCTTTTGCATGATATTCTAATTTTTCGAGTTTCACCTGAATTTCCTGTGGTTTACTAGATCTGTAGCTCTAGTTCTGGAATCTGGAAGGAAATCTTTGCAAAATAGACCACAATTTTAGATGGTTGGCTCTTTCTATCTATTTTTTAATTAAGAATTTTGATTATGATGGCAAAACATAGCACACATTAAACTTAAAGGAAAACAAATAAAGAGCATGCTGACTCTGTGATGATCTAATTAGATCTTCAAGATGTTCTTTCTTCAACTTGGTCCTTTAGGTTTTCAAACTGCTGTAATGAAGACCATTTCTCTTCTTCTCATTATCTTCTTCACTCTCTGTCCATCTATGCAAACCCTTTCTGAAGAGAGCTAATTCTTTGCACGACATGTCTAAAATATGATAATTTCAGCTTGATTTATGCCTCCAATAAGAACTCAACTGATCTGTTTAATGTTCCAGTTTGTTTTCACTGGCTAACTATGTATTCTCAGGAGTCTTCTCCAATACCAAAGTTGAAAAACGTCAGTATGTTTTCCATCCTATTTCGTCAAAGTCCATCTTTCATTTTCATAGAATGTCACAGGAGAAGCCATTCTCTGCACGATTCTGATCTTTGTAGGCAAAGAGACATCATAGCATCTGAATATCTTCTCCAAAGTCCTTCGTTGGTACCCTACAGTGGTGGGATACAATTTTTTTTACTACCTGTTCTGTGGGCGTGGCTTGATGGGCGTGGCTTGGTGGGCATGGCAGGGGAAGGATACTGCAAAATCCCCATTCCCTCCCCAACCCACTAACCTGCTTTCCAGCTCCGTTCTCCTGTGCAGGGCAAGCAAAGAAGACCTAGCCAATCAGCTGGGACTCAATGGGAGACAGAGAAGAGATGGGGGCGGGGCCAGTCAGAGGTGGGATTTGCCGGTTCTCTGAACGACTCAAAATTTCCGCTACCGGTTCTCCAGAACTGGTCAGAACCTGCTGAATAGCACCTCTGCTACCCTACTAAGAACTAGTATATTTCTTTTGACTCATGGTTCCTTTGCTATTGATAGTTGATTCCAAAAAATGAAGCTATCCACCTTTTCTAAAATAGATTGCCTGAGGAAGTACAGGTGTGTGTGTATGTGTGTGTGTGTGTTGGCAGGGAAATATGGCAACTTGTGGAACATGTAGAGTGAAAAAGGAAAAGGAGTTAAGTGGAAAGGGAGAAGAATTAAGAGAAGCTTCCGTGTCCCCTTGGAGCAGGAGTGTCCAATCTTAGCAACTTTAAGACCTGTGGATTTCCATACCCAGAATTCCCCAGCCAGCCATACAAAGCCATGCATGTCAAGGCAACATGGCAAAGCTAGATTTCCAATCTCGGGGACAACATTTTCACAATATTTTTCTTTCTCAAAGAAGTGTTTGAAGATGAAAGATGTAGCTCTGTGTGGTTAATGAAGTTCCAGATTGAAATTTTGAACAATTTGGTTTGTGAAGTTAAATGTTTAATATGACGGGTGGATACGTCTCCTCCTCCTCCTCCTCCTCCTCCTCCTCCTCCTCCTTTCCCTTTCTCCTTCCCCTCTTCCCCACTTCCTCTTCCTCTTCCCCCTCCCCCTCTACTCTTTTTCCTCCTCCCTCCTCTCCTCCTTCCTCTCCTCCTCCTTTCCCTTCCCCTCCTCCTTCTCTTTTCCTTTCTCCTTCCCATCTTCCTACTCCTTCCTCTTCCTCTTCTCCCTCCTCCTCCTCTTTTTCCTCCTCCCTCTCCTCCTCCTCCTTCCTCTTCCACTTCCCCTCCTCCTTCCTCTTCCTCTTCCCCTCCTCCTCCTTTTCCTTCCCTTCTTCCTTCTCTTTTCCCTTCTTCTTCCCATCTTCCTCCTCCTTTCTTTTCCTCCTCCTCCTTCTACTCTTTTTCCTCCTCCCTCTTCCCCTCCTCCCTCTCCTCTTCCTCCTTCCTCTTCCTCTTTCCTCCCCTCCTTCCTCTTCTCCTTCCCCTTCCCCTTCTCTTTTCCCCTTCTCCTTCCCCTCTTCCTCCTCCTTCCTCTTCTTCTTCCCATTCCTCCTCTTCCTCCTCCTTCCTCTTCCTCTTTTCCTCCCCCTCCTTCCTCTTCTCCTCCTTCCCTTCCCCTTCTCTTTTCCCCTTCCCCTTCCCCTCTTCCTCCTCCTTCCTCTTCTTCTTCCCATTCCTCCTCTTCCTCCTCCTTCCTCTTCCTCTTTTCCTCCCCCTCCTTCCTCTTCTCCTCCTTCCCCTTCCCCTTCTCTTTTCCCCTTCCCTTCCCCTCTTCCTCCTCCTTCCTCTTCTTCTTCCCATTCCTCCTCTTCCTCCTCCTCCTTCTACTCTTTTTCCTCCTCCCTCTTCCCCTCCTCTCTCTCCTCTTCCTCCTTCCTCTTCCTCTTCCCCTCCTCCTCCTTTTCCTTCCCTTCTTCCTTCTCTTTTCCCTTCTTCTTCCCATCTTCCTCCTCCTTTCTTTTCCTCCTCCTCCTTCTACTCTTTTTCCTCCTCCCTCTTCCCCTCCTCCCTCTCCTCTTCCTCCTTCCTCTTCCTCTTTTCCTCCCCCTCCTTCCTCTTCTCCTTCCCCTTCCCCTTCTCTTTTCCCCTTCTCCTTCCCCTCTTCCTCCTCCTTCCTCTTCTTCTTCCCATTCCTCCTCTTCCTCCTCCTTCCTCTTCCTCTTTTCCTCCCCTCCTTCCTCTTCTCCTCCTTCCCCTTCCCTTCTCTTTTCCCCTTCCCCTTCCCCTCTTCCTCCTCCTTCCTCTTCTTCTTCCCATTCCTCCTCTTCCTCCTCCTTCCTCTTCTTCTTCCCATTCCTCCTCTTCCTCCTCCTTCCTCTTCCTCTTTTCCTCCCCCTCCTTCCTCTTCTCCTCCTTCCCCTTCCCCTTCTCTTTTCCCCTTCCCCTTCCCCTCTTCCTCCTCCTTCCTCTTCTTCTTCCCATTCCTCCTCTTCCTCCTCCTCCTTCTACTCTTTTTCCTCCTCCCTCTTCCCCTCCTCTCTCTCCTCTTCCTCCTTCCTCTTCCTCTTTTCCTCCCCCTCCTTCCTCTTCTCCTTCCCCTTCCCCTTCTCTTTTCCCCTTCTCCTTCCCCTCTTCCTCCTCCTTCCTCTTCTTCTTCCCATTCCTCCTCTTCCTCCTCCTCCTTCTACTCTTTTTCCTCAACCCTCTCCTCCTCCTCCTCCCTCTTCTCCATCTCCTCCTCCCTCTTCCCTCCCCCTCCTCCTGCTCTTCCTTCCCTCTCTTCCCCTTCCCATTTTTCTCCTTGTCCTTCTCTTTCTCCTTCTTCTTCCCCTTTTTCTTATGCATTCAGAGATCATCTGCAGCCATTCCAGCCTTGTGCAGAAAAAAAAAACATTCTTCACTCAGAGTAGGTGTGAAATATGGCTGTCACTCAGCAGTCGGGAATCAAAGGAGGACCTAATTCGCTGGGTGGAAAGAGTTAAATGAACTTTAACAAAAAGGCTCTGCCTCTACCTCTCTGGGTAGAAAATAGCCAAGGGCAACAGTGGATGACTAATGTGTAGAATATTGCAATTAGTATAGCAAGGTACTTACAGGGATCAAATTAAAAAATTCATTAACGTACGCACTTAATTAAGAAACACTTTTCGGTTTACATGATAAATTATGACACCTATTAAATCTTCCAGTACAAGCTGTAATGGCTTCTTTGCTCCCGGGCAGAGGAACTATTGCCTTTGAGGTCCTTTCAACCTCCCCAAGGAGCAGCAGCCTGAGATACAAAGTGTATTAAAAAACAATGCTTCCTTCCTCTCCCCGGAGAGGTACAACCTCTCTCTCTCTCTCTCTCTCTTTTTTTTAATTCCTCTGAAACTCATTTCAAGTTTTACAAATCCGCCCTGAGATGAAGAGAGAGAGAGAGAGAGATCAGAAAAACAACCGAGGAGCGGAATAACTTCGTTCTCCCAATCAAGTGACCTTGGGAAGAAGCGGGGAGAAAAACTCTGAAGATTCAAGGCTGCCTTGGGGAAGAGAGGAAAAGGGAACGAAAGGCGGGAATGACGCTGCTATTGATTTACAAATCTCCAATGCCACCCTCAGAAAGATGGCCGGATCTTAGGGAAGGGAGTGGAAGTCACGTCTGTTGTGAAAATTAGAGACCGTTTCTGTAGCTTGGTCTGTCTTGAAGCCAGTATCAGGGATGTCCCAAAGGTGGTGTCATGCCCCTGTTGGAGTCTGACTCTGAGGGAGAGATGGAACAGCTGACAGGGAGTGGGAGTGTGGCTCTGGTGGTTGTGGAAGAAACTGGGGAAGGGCACAGGCAGGAAGAGCATTCAGAGGAAGACCCAGGCCCATCACTTCTTCATCCTAGGGCATGCAGAGAGGAGCGGATAAGGGAGAAACATGAATGGTGTGGTCTATGGGGGAGGAAGGGGTCCTGATCCCCTTCATGGGCTGCAGCTGGGAGGACTGTTTAAAAGGACGAATTGCGCATGGCAAAGTTGCTGGAAGCAATGTGTGCATTCTTGTCGGAGCTTATCTGTGTTTTGACTTCCTCCCAACTGTGGTTGCTGCGTTATCTGATAGAAGTCTGCAATTAATCTTCCTTGCCTGCCATAGTAATTCCTTCAGTGTGGTTTGTGTTGGGTTTTTTTTTTATTTCGAATTAACTTTACTTTGGGTGTGGACTGCATTTACTCCCTTCGTAAACTGTTTTCTTTAAGAATTTGATATCTGGACATTGGGACCAAGTTGGAGGCATTAAAAGGGCTTCTATTTTTGTGGCTTGGTTATTTTTGTGTGACACCCTGGGTCATCACAAGTGGTTTTTCAGGAGGCAACTGGACTTTCTTCGTTTTTTTTTCATTTGAAGCCGTTTTGCTTCTCATCCAAGGAGCTTCTTCAGCTCTGTCAGGATGGTGGGGAATGGAAGGATTTATGCTCCTTGCAGACAGCTGATCATTTGCATTCTTTTAGAGAATCATTGAGGTCACTTGGAGGTTTATCTGTGTTCCTGGTTCCTGTAGTCTGCAATTTTTTATCTCTGGAAATCCATTCCTACTCCCACAACATTCAAAGGATGTTCATCCCAACTTGAATAGCTAAAAGTCTGTAGAGATGATCAATCGTCCAGATCATGGTTGTACCAAAGGTGCTTTTTCAAGAGGCAACTGAACTTTCTGGTTTTTCTTTGAAGATATTTCGCTTCTTCTCATCCAAGAAGCTTCTTCAGCTCTGACTGGATGGTGGGGAATGGAAGGATTGATATTCCTTGCAGACAGCTAGTCATTTGCATCCTTTTAGGGAGTCATTGAGGCCACTTGGAGATTTATCTGTGTCCTCATGGTCACCCGAGTAGTGCAAATGGTTCCTGTAGTCTGCATTTTCCCCTTCTGGGAATCCATTCCTACTCCCGCACCATTCAGGGGGTCTTCATCCCAAATTATATAGCTCAAAGTCTATAGAGAGTCTCATCCAGGTCATGATTGTCCCAAAGGTGCTTTTTTCAGGAGGCAACTGGACTTTCATGTTTTTTTTTCTTTTGAAGATGTTTTGCTTCTCATCCAAGATCAGGGATCATTCAAACAGCACTAGTGTTTTCATCAAGGCGTCCTGAGACAAGCTACAAACACATATAAAATCCAAAGTCTTTTTATTTTACTTCAATGGCTGTGAATTATCATCATTCACAGCCCAGAATGAGTCTTAACCGGTTATAATTGGTCCCAAGGATGGTCGCCAAAGTTCTTTGGGAGATGTCTGATAAGAATGCACCTTTATCTGACTTGAAGTGCTGCCAATGGCTAAAGTCCCAATTAGTTTTTCAAAACCAAATGGATTCACCATGGAGCTTTCAGATTCCAAACTGATCAGAATGAACGTCGTTGCTTTTTGCAAAGGTTTCTCTACCTTTGCACTTCCTTTATACCTTATGGGAGGTGCAATCACCTCTAAGCCTTACTCCCAAGTTGCCCCTTTTGTCTTAGCTGCTCTTGCCTTCTGGCAGCTCTGTGCACACACACACTGGGAACAGGCTCCCCTTGTTCCTTTGCCTTGCTGCTTCCAGATTCTGGAGACTCCAGAGTCAGCACATGACTCCCAGATGGTCCTGGCCCCATCTCTGTATTGGATGCAGGACCCTTGTCCAAGTCTTCCCCAGGCTGGTCCCTGTTCTTCCCCACTGTCCAATTCTGTTGCCGTGTCTACAGGCTTCCAGCAAACTTCAACAACTAGATCCTCTTGGAATTGGGGGAAGATCCACATCCATGAAATCAATGTTTTGACCCTTTATATATATAAAGGGGGGGGGAGTGTTTTCCATCTCATGTTGTGGCTGCCATCTTGATTCTTTTTAACACCCCCCCCCCCAGACACCTATGAAACACATCATGTGAAGGTCTATAAAGACAGGATAAAACCTTATTGCTTTCCTGGTGTGGGAAACCCCCCTGCTCTTAGAGAATGAAATATTTTGGGGAATATCAAAAGAGGCAGAATATTATATTTCCCCAAAGGAGAAATGGAGAAAAATCTTAATGAAGGAAGAAAGCAGCCCCAGTCTTCCTCCCATGCCCTCAAGCAGAAGCCTCCAGTCTTTAGAGATGAATATTTTGTACCTATTAAGAAAGACTGGGGCAATCTTTTCATAAACAAAACGCCTTCAGCCACAAGCTTCCACAGAAGGCTGGAGCTGATGGGATTGAGAATTTACATTCCCCCCACCTAAATTCTAAGGATAGGACATGACCTTTAGGACAGAATAGGATTAACCCACCAGCATTAGAAGAGCAAAAGACACAAGGCTCACTACATTGTACAACCCCCCTGGAGCATCTCAATCACCATACCCCAGAACTCTATAAAAACCCCAGCCATTTTGTCAGCCACCCCAGAAATATTGCTGCTGAAGTTTCTGGAAAACCAAATAAATAGACACCTTCATTCCTCGCAGCCACCCTCGATTCCCCACCCCCCAGTTTTTCCCTCTCCTCCTGGCTTGGAACTAGCCTGGATTTTTCTTCTGACACTGGTTACATAGGTTACATAGATTTCATTTTAATTAACTTAATCCAGGCAATGCCACAGGGGCATCAATGAAGTGGGTAAATTCCCTTCTCACCTTGTAGGTGGCATGTATCTTTCTTAATCTGATGTCATCTACCAAAGGCCTGGGAATTTGAGTGGGTCTGCACAAGATCTTAGTTGTTCCTAGCTCTGCATTCTTGTGAATGGAGAGCTCTGATGTTCTTCCTGGGATCTGATGGAGCTATTCTCCCAGCTTAGGTGTCCCAACCCTGAGTGTTCCTACCACCATTGGCCTTGCTGACATCCTTTCTAGTTCCTCTTTCAAGCCCTGGTACTTCTCCGGCTTCTCACACTGCTTCTTCCTGGTGTTGCTATCACTTGGCACAACTACATCTATCATCACCGTTGTCTTCTGGCCCTTGTCAAATACCATGATGTCTGTATCAGGGTTCCAAGTAATACATCTATAGCAAAGAGAACTCTGAGGCAGGCAAATTCCTCGAAGTACAATTTATTAGGACAGATCATACTGGTACAAGCTGGTAAAAACCAACTCTGAATATTCCCACGGTTTTCACCTAATTAAAAGTGAAAGTTTGTCCCTTTCTCAAAACATCCAGTCACATGGTCCAATCAGGATATTGTCCAGGGGGGGGGGGGGGGGGGGGGTGGGGGTTAGTAGATGTAGGTTGGTTTATATTTTTTTTTTTTTTTTTTTTTTTTTTTTTGTTTTTTTTTTTGGTTTTTTGTTTGTAAAGATTTTTATTTAGGGGGGTTTGTGGGGGGGGTGGGGGGGGGGGGGGGTGGGGTGTTTGGGGGGGAGGGGGTGGGGGGGGTTGGGTTGGGTTGGATTTTTTTTTTTTTTTTTTTTTTTTTTTTTTTTTTGTTTTTTTTTTTGAATGTTATATTTTTGGTAGATTGGGGGGGGGGGTGGGGGGGTTAATATTTTTTTTTTTTTTTTTTTTTTGGGGGTGGGGTGGTGGGGGGGGGGGGGGGGGGGGGGTGATTTCCACCTGGAACTTTTATTTTTTTTTATTCTTTTTTTTTTTTGTTTTTTCCCTTTCATATTTTTTATATTTTTCAACCAAATAAGATAGACACAGACATACAGTGTCTACCTTGTTACTCAACTACTTTGAAACTCATCCAATTTGGTACTCAATGCATTTTGATGCAAAAATTTTGTCCTGGTCCTCATCATTCATTTGGTACTCCATGCCACAAGCTAGAACATGTCAGTGTCGGCTGTCTTGTGACTCACGACATTATTCTTTATGGGAAAAAAATTGTTTGATAATCATTGTTTTTGGTCTCCTGAAACCGAGGTACCACTGTAGATTGTCCAGTTGGGTGCCCATCAGTGGTGGTATGCTGTGGTTCGCACCGGTTCTAGCGATCCGGTAGCTCTGCCCACCTGCACCCGCCCTTTCCTGTCCTATATTTCCTTTGTTTGTAGCTCAGCAGATTTATATGGCAGAGCAGATTGCCACGCCTCAGCTCTTTTACTCACCAGCACTGACAGTAAGTTTTCAAGCATAAAATTGCTCATTTTAGAATGTGAAGCATGTGCCCACAGAACCAGTAGTAAAAAAAGTTTGTATCCCATCACTGGTGCACATCCCAGAGCCACTAAATCAATATTTTAGTTTTTCCAGACTGTCACAAAAAGTATATTCCATAAATGACTGTGGAGCAATCTTATTAATCAGAGGTAATTTAATTACATTTAAACATAAACAAAATTCAATTGTCCAATGTTACTGTTGCCCTGATGCCACCCATAATTTTTATGAGCAAAATCCCTGGCCTGGGAAATATCTGCTCGCACTCCATGAGATATAATTATATAATATTCAAATTGTATCAGCTTAATTTTGTATTACCTTAATTAATGTCCTAAGTAGTTTGCTTAGAGTAAGATCCAATTCTTCCTGCATTAGCCTAGCTGCCCACAAGGGGCTCTATTTTATAATGTTACCATCCATACAGACCCCAAGAGGTCTTCTCAATGATAAGATGACAGGAGGAAAGCTTTGTCCCAGGAATCCTTCATCTCTATTACTATCTTATTGTCCCTGAAGGAGCAAAGAGATCTGAGGTCAAAAGCTCAAAATATCGAGATCTGTCTGTCACCACCCTCCTTGCCTAACGGCCTATCCCTACTAGTCTCTCTTTTTTTTCTGTCATTCTTTTCTCTATCTCTCTATTTCTGTTTTTTCTCTATCATCTCTGCCTGCCTATCTATCACTATCTATTTATTATCTTCCCCCTCTGCCCATCTATCTGTCTGCCTGCCTTTCTGTCATATATCTCTGTCTGTCTGTCTGTCTGTCTACATATCTATCTATCTATCATCTATCTATCTATCTATCTATCTATCTATCTATCTATCTATCTATCTATCTATCTATCTATCTATCTATTATAAACTGTCTATCTATCTATCATCTGTTTGTCTATCATATATCTCTATCTATCATCTCTCTCTCTCTCTCCCTCCCTCTCCCTCCCTCCCTCCCTCTGTCTATCTGTCTGTCTGTCTGCCTGCCTGCCTATCTAGCTATCATATATCTCTATAATCTCTCTCTCTCTCCCTACCTATACACACATACACACCCCTATATACACAGGGACACACACACACGTGTGTGTGTGTGTGTGTGTCAGTGGTGGGATTCAAAAATTTTTACTACCAAATTTGTGGTTATGTCTTGGTGGGCATGTCAGGTGAAGGATACTGTAAAATCTCCAGTCAGAGGTGGGATTTGCCGGTTCTCTGAACTACTCAAAATTTCCACTACTGGTTCTCCAGAACTGTTCAGAACCTGCTGAATACCACCTCTGGTGTGTGTGTGTGTGTGTGTGTGTGTGTGTGTGTGTGTGTGTGGGCCTTCCTGCCCACTCATGCACTGTACTCACTTATATCTGCTCAGCTGATTCGTGTGGTAGAGAGGATTGCTGCACCTCAGCTATGTTACTTCCCCGAAATAACATCAAAGGTTTTCCCTTAATAAAACATACTACCCATGTTCCGTAAACGTAAGGAGTTGGCACACAGAAGCATCTTATTCTATTCCCTTCTTTCATTGCAGTTGTGCGCCAGGTTTTTATTTTATTTTTTTGCCAATTTTAGGAGGAGGGGGCTATTTTCTATTTGATGCGAATGAGAAAATAATGTTATCTATTTGAGTTGCCTTTTTGCACTTTTGAGGAACACTAATAAATTAAAAATAGGGGCAGCGAAGCAAGTTTTGACAAGTGTTTTGTCTATAATATTCGCTTATGGTTTGTGACATTTGAAAAAAGAAAAACTAGTCAAGATGTTGGGGTTTAAACATTGGCTGCTTTACATAGATGAGCTGTCAGATGCTTCATCAAATGATACCAGCATTTTCAGCCTGGAGATTTTTTTATTTATTTGCTCCAATGTGGCAGTCTTCACATACCTTTTGGTTGGAACAGGGTTTGGCATAATAAAGCAATCAACCTTCAGTTCTTACAGAAAGGAGGCATCAAAAGAACCAACACTGAGTCAGAAAAGAGAATTTCCTTCCTTCCTTCCTTCCTTCCTTCCTTCCTTCTTTCCTTCCTTCCTTCCTTCCTTCCCACTCTCCTTCCTTCCTTTCCCTCCTCCCTCACTTCCTTCTTCTCAGGCAAAATGAAATCCACCCAAAAGTTTATAGAAATTTTGATATCTGTCTGTCTGACTGTGTCTGTCTGTCTGTCCAGTCCAATCTACTCTGCAGCTGTGTTAGGAACAGCTAAAATCCTAAAATCAGAAGCCTCAAGATTGAGGAAGACGCATTCAACCAGTGGTGGGATTCCATTTCTTTTACTACCGGTTCTGTGGGCGTGGCAGGGGAAGGATACTGCAAAATCCCCATTCCCTCTTCACTCCTGGGGGGA